>NC_069501.1:621524646-621824646 GCF_027579735.1 Bombina bombina
AGAAGAGAGATATAGGAGAAAATCTAATCTCAATCTAGAAGGTAGAATCCCCCGGGAGCAAAAAACCAACCATATAGCAGCTATCCCTTGGTGAGCAGAGAAGCAATTGTGCTGGCCGAGAAGAACAGGGAATCCCCGGCTGGCACAGTGCTTATCCCCCTGTGTAAATATGTATCTGAAGAGGCTATGATAAGGGATATGATAGCGCTGGTTGTTAGGAGACAATGTAAAACACAATTAATATGTGTGACTAGATGCCAATTATAATACAGAATACACAGCAAATCAAACACAATGTTAAAAAAACACTATAAAATAGAGTGGAGAGTTGAATACAAAATGTCCCAAATACTGGAGAACTTATATGTTGTATATATACAGTGGTAGAATTCGAGACTTGGGATGTGGGTGAAATGCACACTTACAGAAATGAACCTCAATCGTATGAGGTAAGGAAACAGCACATCAGGGAGTCACTCTTAGTAGGCTTGGCCCCTTAGGGTATAGGGGAAACTTCCAAACAATAGGCTTGTCTTTTTCCCTTCTGCTTTCCCGGGTGTATGTGAAACTTCAGTAATTCAGTAGTTCCAACTAGTAACAGCTGACAAAAAGCTGCAGAGTTTCTTACACTCACCTCTCTCCGGGAGCAGTGGTCTTACAGTGAATCACCTCAGAGTAGACACTGTGCAGCTGATTGTGCCTAGTCAGCAGCAGGAGCCTGACCCTCTCCGGCTTCTGCGTCTCACCAGGACCAGCATTTCCAGGGCCGCCTCTGATCGTTTACACTACCATCCTGAGAGGACCCATACCAAAAGACCGAGGAAAAAGGCTCCAACTACCTGAAGTTTCACATACACCCGGGAAAGCAGAAGGGAAAAAGACAAGCCTATTGTTTGGAAGTTTCCCCTATACCCTAAGGGGCCAAGCCTACTAAGAGTGACTCCCTGATGTGCTGTTTCCTTACCTCATACGATTGAGGTTCATTTCTGTAAGTGTGCATTTCACCCACATCCCAAGTCTCGAATTCTACCACTGTATATATACAACATATAAGTTCTCCAGTATTTGGGACATTTTGTATTCAACTCTCCACTCTATTTTATAGTGTTTTTTTAACATTGTGTTTGATTTGCTGTGTATTCTGTATTATAATTGGCATCTAGTCACACATATTAATTGTGTTTTACATTGTCTCCTAACAACCAGCGCTATCATATCCCTTATCATAGCCTCTTCAGATACATATATATATATATATACATACATACATATATATATATATATATACATACATACATATATATATATATATACATACATACATATATATATATACATACACATATATATATATATATATATATATATATATATATATATATATATATGAAAATGGCATGAAATAACGAAAGCAAAGTTGTTACATGACACAAAATATGTGGTAAATGGTACGCCTGAAATATCAGACATCTAGGAACAAGAGAAGGGATTTAGGAGTTCCCTTTTAAAACATTCCCCCGACAGCGTTAGCGGCGTACTGCGCAAAACACGGTAGTGTGGAAGGACGAGAATTAGCAGAGTTAGAGCTGGACAATGAAGATCCTGATGACGAAATATGGGAGGGGGTAGGCGGGCATTTTAAACAGCCACAAGAGGAAAAGTACTAATGCTTAGAAACGATTTAGGCTACTAAATTAGGCTATAGTGCAAAATAAGAATCGTTAGCAACTTTATAGGAATTACCCATTTGAAAATGTGGGTTGACTGTCCCTTTAAGTATTGGATGGCTAGTAAATAAAATTACTATAAAAAACCATGGGCACTTTGATTTTTTAAAGACATTTCAAAAATATTTACCACTTAGAGATAGTAAACATTGCGCGGTTCCTGCGCCCGCATCTCATACTTTACTTAGCTGAACAATGACAAATTCGGTTCAATCGCTTAGCTAAATCAAGTATGAGATGCGGGCGGAACGGCGTAATATCTACCCATCTCTAAATGGTAAATATTTTAGAAATGAAGCGTCAAAAAAACATCCCAAAAAACAAAACAAAAAAAAAAAAACCAACAACCAACCATCAATGAAACTGCCCATGTTTTTTTTTTATAGTAATTTTATATACTAGCCGGTAAATATTGAAAAGTTTACAATCATTTTAAGAAGAAAACTGGTTCTTCTGCCTCTCTGCCACCTCAGAAGTGGTGACATCACCTCCCAACCCTTGCTCATTCGGGGTGACTAACATTCCCTGCTCTAGCACAATTGGTTGAACCGGAGCGATGAAACATTACAAGGGGTGATTGCAGGTTGACAGGTTCACTACTTGTTAACCTGTCCGCCTGCAGGGATAGCAAATTTAGCCCTATATTGCAGTCAACGCACCACTTATTGGGACACAAGTCATCTGAAAGGGAGTCTGCCCTTTAAAACAAGGGATCATATTTCCCTGTAAGAAGCAAGTTATCATTGAGAGGAAAAAAAAAAAAAGTTTTAAAATATCTTTTCAGCAATATATAAGCTGTCAACAAAATAAGGTAGCAATTAACCTTGTACTAAAGGTTGTTAGAAATGCAATAGATAGTTTGAACGCAGTAATTGACACAACTGATTTCATTCTGGAAATTCCAGTCTTATTTCTAAAACTGTTGCCGTTTTAATGTAAACAGTCAGGCCTATTTTCTTTTTCAGGTCTAGAAAGACAGGTATCACTTAATGTCACAGAACAATAAATCATTTTCTAAGAACACAAATGTAAAGTGACATTTTATGCTTACTTATAGGCTTAGAAAATAAAGTATATGTTGCAATTCCAATAGAAAGGGTATGGATCAAAAGGCAAAGTTTAGTAAACACAAGTGAGAACACAAACAAGCACAAGAGGGAAAGAAATAAATAAAATGAGAAGTAATTATTCTTGGAGAGGAAGGTAGAGGAAAAATATCAATTAAAATGTTTAACATGTAAAATCTGATATTCTCACGTTACAGCGACCTAGGTTAAAAAGGAAAGCAACACCCAAGATTACACCAGATGAAAAAAAGCAGAAACTTGCATTCAGAGCAATCAAGATTGTAAAATGTTGCAAAAGTTTAGCTATCACTGCAAATCCTTTAAAAAGGAAGTCTTGTAACACAAAGCAAACAAATATCCACATATGGTCAAAGGGACATTATACACTAGATTGTTCTTTCCATAAATGTTTTGTAGATGATCCATTTATATAGCCTATACAGTTTTTTTTAAATGTATAGTTTTGCTTATTTTTAAATAACATTGCCCTGATTTTCAGACTCCTAACCAAGCCCCATAGTTTTAGAATACTGACGTATACCTACTGCAGTTTTTTTTTCTGTTTGTGTAAAGAGTCTTTTCATATGCAAAGGAAGGGGGAAGTGTCTGATATAAAGTGGAAGCTTTAAAGTAATTTTTTTTTTTTTTAACTGTTTTATAATGGATTTTTATATCAGTATCTTTGCATATTATTCTTTATATTAGTGTCTATTACATGCAGTTATATAAAAATTGGTGTATACTGTCCCTTAAAGTGCATTTGCCTAACAAGTATACAGCTAATATAAAAAAAATGTACCATCTAATAGAACTGCATTCATTTCAAAGACAAACCGGAAAAAGGGGGATTTCACATTGCAACATGAACACAGAAGCACTGTTTTTCCTAGTCAATCCTGTGGCCTGTGTTACTTACATATTGAAGAGTAAACACTGCCTGCATCAAAGAGATTATATGCTGTTCTAAGAGGCCTCAACAACATTAACGTAGAAAAGTTTCCATGCCAAACAAACAAGGAGCTTTAGAAAGGGCATGAGGGGGAATAGCAGAAATTCGAGTAGCTCTCAGTAAAAGGGCTTACACTGCCACAGGGCATGCACAGTACAGAAATGATTCACCTCTTCGGTCTATAGGAGATAAAGCTACATTCAGCTCTTTTTTTTAGCTCTCCAAACAGTGAATGCCAGATCAAACATATACGGCAACGGAAAGGAGTCCGACATAAAAAGGGAAATGATGCACAAAAATGGTTTCTGTTCTATGTAAAAGAAGTTTTAAACTGCAATACAGAGCTTTGCATTTTGCATAATGGAAGTTCCTGTTGTAGACAAACCAACTTTTGTATTGTGGAAGTTGTCCCTGTCAGCCGTTGAGCAACAGAGACAATCTTGCACATGGTAACCTGAAAGCAGAAGGGGGGGGGGGGGGGGGGGGAATTCCCACACTAGTAATGCACTTAAAGGGATATAAAACCCCATAATTTTTCTCTCATCATTTAGACAGAAAGCCGTTTAAAATTTGCATGCTCTAATATACATCTATTATCAATATGTCTTCATTTTCTTGTTATATTTGTTGAAAAGCAGGGACATATGCTTAGGAGCCGGCCCATTTCTGAAGCACTTTACGGCAGCAGTTTGACAAGAATCTTATCCATTTGCAAGAGCACTAGACGGCAGCGCTATTTCCTGCCATGTAGTGCTCCAGACACCTACCTAGGTATCTCTTCAACACAGAATATCATCGGAACAAAGCAAATTTGATAATAGAAGTTAAACTTTTTTTTAAATTGTATGCTCTGTCTGAATCACAAGAGTACATTTTTGGGTTTCAGATCCCTTTAACTGCAACAGGCTTAAAGGGACATAAAACAAGTTGGGATATAGACAAAACAATATAATATGTACTTTAATTTACACTGCAGTGTCTTGCCATTAACCCTTTCTTTTTAGTTTCTAAGCTGTAAAGCTCTAACTCCCCACACAATTCCTTTTATGGCTGTATCCGTCTATTGTTCTTTTGGAAAAATGCTAAGTGAATAGGGATTATCTGCTGGAGCATGCCTAGAAGCCGTGAACTCAGTTGTAATTCATTTTGCTTATTTTTGAAAATTTTAAAAAAATACTTGCCAACAATTTTTTTTTATGCAAACTATTTTAAATTAAAGGTCCATAATACCCAAATGTTTAAACACTTGAAAGTGATGCAGTATAGATGTAAAAACAGAATTTATGTTTACCTGATAAATTTCTTTCTCCAACGGTGTGTCCGGTCCACGGCGTCATCCTTACTTGTGGGATATTCTCTTCCCCAACAGGAAATGGCAAAGAGCCCAGCAAAGCTGGTCACATGATCCCTCCTAGGCTCCGCCTACCCCAGTCATTCGACCGACGTTAAGGAGGAATATTTGCATAGGAGAAACCATATGGTACCGTGGTGACTGTAGTTAAAGAAAATAAATTATCAGACCTGATTAAAAAACCAGGGCGGGCCGTGGACCGGACACACCGTTGGAGAAAGAAATTTATCAGGTAAACATAAATTCTGTTTTCTCCAACATAGGTGTGTCCGGTCCACGGCGTCATCCTTACTTGTGGGAACCAATACCAAAGCTTTAGGACACGGATGAAGGGAGGGAGCAAATCAGGTCACCTAAATGGAAGGCACCACGGCTTGCAAAACCTTTCTCCCAAAAATAGCCTCAGAAGAAGCAAAAGTATCAAACTTGTAAAATTTGGTAAAAGTGTGCAGTGAAGACCAAGTCGCTGCCCTACATATCTGATCAACAGAAGCCTCGTTCTTGAAGGCCCATGTGGAAGCCACAGCCCTAGTGGAATGAGCTGTGATTCTTTCGGGAGGCTGCCGTCCGGCAGTCTCGTAAGCCAATCTGATGATGCTTTTAATCCAAAAAGAGAGAGAGGTAGAAGTTGCTTTTTGACCTCTCCTTTTACCTGAATAAACAACAAACAAGGAAGATGTTTGTCTAAAATCCTTTGTAGCATCTAAATAGAATTTTAGAGCGCGAACAACATCCAAATTGTGCAACAAACGTTCCTTCTTTGAAACTGGTTTCGGACACAGAGAAGGTACGATAATCTCCTGGTTAATGTTTTTGTTAGAAACAACTTTAGGAAGAAAACCAGGTTTAGTACGTAAAACCACCTTATCTGCATGGAACACCAGATAAGGAGGAGAACACTGCAGAGCAGATAATTCTGAGACTCTTCTAGCAGAAGAAATCGCAACTAAAAACAAAAAACTTTCCAAGATAATAACTTAATATCAACGGAATGTAAGGGTTCAAACGGAACCCCCTGAAGAACTGAAAGAACTAAATTGAGACTCCAAGGAGGAGTCAAAGGTTTGTAAACAGGCTTGATTCTAACCAGAGCCTGAACAAAAGCTTGAACATCTGGCACAGCTGCCAGCTTTTTGTGAAGTAATACCGACAAGGCAGAAATCTGTCCCTTCAGGGAACTTGCAGATAATCCTTTTTCCAATCCTTCTTGAAGGAAGGATAGAATCCTAGGAATCTTAACCTTGTCCCAAGGGAATCCTTTAGATTCACACCAACAGATATATTTTTTCCAAATTTTGTGGTAAATCTTTCTAGTTACAGGCTTTCTGGCCTGAACAAGAGTATCGATAACAGAATCTGAGAATCCTCGCTTCGATAAAATCAAGCGTTCAATCTCCAAGCAGTCAGCTGGAGTGAAACCAGATTCGGATGTTCGAACGGACCCTGAACAAGAAGGTCTCGTCTCAAAGGTAGCTTCCAAGGTGGAGCCGATGACATATTCACCAGATCTGCATACCAAGTCCTGCGTGGCCACGCAGGAGCTATCAAGATCACCGACGCCCTCTCCTGATTGATCCTGGCTACCAGCCTGGGGATGAGAGGAAATGGCGGGAACACATAAGCTAGTTTGAAGGTCCAAGATGCTACTAGTGCATCCACTAGAGCCGCCTTGGGATCCCTGGATCTGGCCCCGTAGCAAGGAACTTTGAAGTTCTGACGAGAGGCCATCAGATCCATGTCTGGAATGCCCCACAGGTGAGTGACTTGGGCAAAGATTTCCGGATGGAGTTCCCACTCCCCCGGATGCAATGTCTGACGACTCAGAAAATCCGCTTCCCAATTTTCCACTCCTGGGATGTGGATAGCAGACAGGTGGCAGGAGTGAGACTCCGCCCATAGAATGATTTTGGTCACTTCTTCCATCGCTAGGGAACTCCTTGTTCCCCCCTGATGGTTGATGTACGCAACAGTTGTCATGTTGTCTGATTGAAACCGTATGAACTTGGTCCTCGCTAGCCGAGGCCAGGCCTTGAGAGCATTGAATATCGCTCTCAGTTCCAGAATATTTATCGGTAGAAGAGATTCTTCCCGAGACCAAAGACCCTGAGCTTTCAGGGATCCCCAGACCGCGCCCCAGCCCATCAGACTGGCGTCGGTTGTGACAATGACCCACTCTGGTCTGCGGAACGTCATCCCTTGAGACAGATTGTCCAGGGACAGCCACCAACGGAGTGAGTCTCTGGTCCTCTGATTTACTTGTATCTTCGGAGACAAGTCTGTATAGTCCCCATTCCACTGACTGAGCATGCACAGTTGTAATGGTCTTAGATGAATGCGCGCAAAAGGAACTATGTCCATCGCCGCTACCATCAACCCGATCACTTCCATGCACTGAGCTATGGAAGGAAGAGGAACGGAATGAAGTATCCGACAAGAGTCTAGAAGTTTTGTTTTTCTGGCCTCTGTTAGAAAGATCCTCATTTCTAAGGAGTCTATAATTGTTCCCAAGAAGGGAACCCTTGTTGACGGGGATAGAGAACTCTTTTCCACGTTCACTTTCCAGCCGTGAGATCTGAGAAAGGCCAGGACAATGTCCGTGTGAGCCTTTGCTTGAGGAAGGGACGACGCTTGAATCAGAATGTCGTCCAGGTAAGGTACTACTGCAATGCCCCTTGGTCTTAGCACCGCTAGAAGGGACCCTAGTACCTTTGTGAAAATCCTTGGAGCAGTGGCTAATCCGAAAGGAAGCGCCACGAACTGGTAATGTTTGTCCAGGAATGCAAACCTTAGGAACCGATGATGTTCCTTGTGGATAGGAATATGTAGATACGCATCCTTTAAATCCACCGTGGTCATGAATTGACCCTCCTGGATGGAAGGAAGAATAGTTCGAATGGTTTCCATCTTGAAAGATGGAACCTTGAGAAACTTGTTTAAGATCTTGAGATCTAAGATTGGTCTGAACGTTCCCTCTTTTTTGGGAACTATGAACAGATTGGAGTAGAACCCCATCCCTTGTTCTCTTATTGGAACAGGATGAATCACTCCCATTTTTAACAGGTCTTCTACACAATGTAAGAACGCCTGTCTTTTTATGTGGTCTGAAGACAACTGAGACCTGTGGAACCTCCCCCTTGGGGGAAGTCCCTTGAATTCCAGGAGATAACCCTGGGAGACTATTTCTAGCGCCCAAGGATCCAGAACATCTCTTGCCCAAGCCTGAGCGAAGAGAGAGAGTCTGCCCCCCACCAGATCCGGTCCCGGATCGGGGGCCAATATTTCATGCTGTCTTGGTAGCAGTGGCAGGCTTCTTGGCCTGCTTTCCCTTGTTCCAGCCTTGCATTGGTCTCCAAGCTGGCTTGGCTTGAGAAGTATTACCCTCTTGCTTAGAGGACGTAGCACTTTGGGCTGGTCCGTTTTTTACGAAAGGGACGAAAATTAGGTCTATTTTTCGCCTTGAAAGGCCGATCCTGAGGAAGGGCATGGCCCTTACCCCCAGTGATATCCGAGATAATCTCTTTCAAGTCAGGGCCAAACAGCGTTTTCCCCTTGAAAGGAATGTTTAGTAGCTTGTTCTTGGAAGACGCATCAGCCGACCAAGATTTCAACCAAAGCGCTCTGCGCGCCACAATAGCAAACCCAGAATTCTTAGCCGCTAACCTAGCCAATTGCAAAGTGGCGTCTAGGGTGAAAGAATTAGCCAATTTGAGAGCATTGATTCTGTCCATAATCTCCTCATAAGGAGGAGAATCACTATCGAGCGCCTTTATCAGCTCATCAAACCAGAAACATGCGGCTGTAGTGACAGGGACAATGCATGAGATTGGTTGTAGAAGGTAACCCTGCTGAACAAACATCTTTTTAAGCAAACCTTCTAATTTTTTATCCATAGGATCTTTGAAAGCACAACTATCCTCTATGGGTATAGTGGTGCGTTTGTTTAAAGTAGAAACCGCTCCCTCGACCTTGGGGACTGTCTGCCATAAGTCCTTTCTGGGGTCGACCATAGGAAACAATTTTTTAAATATGGGGGGGAGGGACGAAAGGAATACCGGGCCTTTCCCATTCTTTATTAACAATGTCCGCCACCCGCTTGGGTATAGGAAAAGCTTCTGGGAGCTCCGGCACCTCTAGGAACTTGTCCATTTTACATAGTTTCTCTGGGATGACCAACTTTTCACAATCATCCAGAGTGGATAATACCTCCTTAAGCAGAATGCGGAGATGTTCCAACTTAAATTTAAATGCAATTACATCAGTTTCAGCCTGTTGAGAAATGTTCCCTGAATCAGTAATTTCTCCCTCAGACAAAACCTCCCTGGCCCCCTCAGATTGTGTTAGGGGCCCTTCAGAGATATTAATATCAGCGTCGTCATGCTCTTCAGTAACTAAAACAGAGCAGCCACGCTTACGCTGACAAGGGTTCATTTTGGCTAAAATGTTTTTGACAGAATTATCCATTACAGCCGTTAATTGTTGCATAGTAAGGAGTATTGGCGCGCTAGATGTACTAGGGGCCTCCTGAGTGGGCAAGACTCGTGTAGACGAAGGAGGGAATGATGCAGTACCATGCTTACTCCCCTCACTTGAGGAATCATCTTGGGCATCATTGTCATTATCACATAAATCACATTTATTTAAATGAACAGGAATTCTGGCTTCCCCACATTCAGAACACAGTCTATCTGGTAGTTCAGACATGTTAAACAGGCATAAACTTGATAATAAAGTACAAAAAACGTTTTAAAATAAAACCGTTACTGTCACTTTAAATTTTAAACTGAACACACTTTATTACTGCAATTGCGAAAAAACATGAAGGAATTGTACAAAATTCACCAAATTTTCACCACAGTGTCTTAAAGCCTTAAAAGTATTGCACACCAAATTTGGAAGCTTTAACCCTTAAAATAACGGAACCGGAGCCGTTTTTAACTTTAACCCCTTTACAGTCCCTGGTATCTGCTTTGCTGAGACCCAACCAAACCCAAAGGGGAATACGATACCAAATGACGCCTTCAGAAAGCCTTTTCTAAGTATCAGAGCTCCTCTCACACGCGACTGCATGCCATGCCTCTCAAAAACAAGTGCGCCACACCGGCGCGAAAATGAGGCTCTGCTTATGCTTTGGGAAAGCCCCAGAGAAATAAGGTGTCTAATACAGTGCCTGCCGATATTATAATATCAATATACCCAGATAAAATGATTCCTCAAGGCTAAATATGTTTGTAAAAATGAATCGATTTAGCCCAGAAAAGTCTACAATCTTAATAAGCCCTTATGAAGCCCTTATTTACCATCGTAATAAACATGGCTTACCGGATCCCATAGGGAAAAATGACAGCTTCCAGCATTACATCGTCTTGTTAGAATGTGTCATACCTCAAGCAGCAAGAGACTGCACACTGTTCCCCCAACTGAAGTTAATTGCTCTCAACAGTCCTGTGTGGAACAGCCATGGATTTTAGTTACGGTGCTAAAATCATTTTCCTCATACAAACAGAAATCTTCATCTCTTTTCTGTTTCTGAGTAAATAGTACATACCAGCACTATTTTAAAATAACAAACTCTTGATTGAATAATAAAAACTACAGTTAAACACTAAAAAACTCTAAGCCATCTCCGTGGAGATGTTGCCTGTACAACGGCAAAGAGAATGACTGGGGTAGGCGGAGCCTAGGAGGGATCATGTGACCAGCTTTGCTGGGCTCTTTGCCATTTCCTGTTGGGGAAGAGAATATCCCACAAGTAAGGATGACGCCGTGGACCGGACACACCTATGTTGGAGAAAAGCTGGCTAGAAAATATCACCTGAACATCTCTATGTAAAAAAGAAAGATATTTTACCTCAAGTTTCTCAGTAGCCACATCCCATTGTAAAGGATTTCTAAACAACAAATCGGTATGTCTGTCCTGGGACAGCGGAATGAGCAAGCTTTCGTGCACACATGTTATTTCCCTATTCAGTGTAAGGAATTTTACAATGAAATCTCATGAGAGTTAAGTGAAATCTCATGAGATCACAGTAAAAAAAGTTCATGACCTCATCACTATTGATGCTGATTGGCTGCTGTTCATTTCTTTTTTACCTGCAGCTGGGCAGTAACTGAGTATAACTTTACACAGAACTTACTCTGCTGAGCTAGAGATTCCCAGGTGATATTTTTCTGTCAGCTTTTTACAGTTATACTGCATCAGTTTCAAGTGATTTAGCATATGAGTATTATGTCCCTTTAATTAGCCCTTTTAGGATATGCACAGATCTCAACCTGTTTTATGGCACTTTAAAGGGACATGAAACCTATTTCACGAAAGAGCATTCCAACGCACATATATTGTAACATTTACTTTGTTCTCATGGTTTCTTCTAGGAAAAGAATACCTAGGTAGATAGTTTACACGTCTAGAGAACTATATGGTAGCAGTTTTGCAAAAATTTTAACAATGTTGTACAGTTTGCTAGCACCAATGCCATTTAGTGCTCAAAAGCATTCTTGCAAAACAGCTACCATATAGTTCTCCAGACATGTGAAATATCCACATATGTATTATTGTCAACAAGAAACCATGAGAACAAAGTAAATGTTATAATAAACATTATCAAACTAAACTATTGGAATAAAGGTATGTTAATAAAAAGAAATTATAGAACAAATCTTGAGTGACTTAAAAATGGAAGCAGAGGAACATATACAAGAAAACCAAACAAGGTCCAGTGTTTATGGATCATCTGCAGTAATTAGAGATTTAATTAACTCTAAGTTTAAAATCTGCATCCTTGGTTAACTAATACTAAATGCCTAGTCACACATTCTTCCTATTCATACCTGTTTTACTTGTCATTTTATGTGTGATGAAACTGTACTGGCTAACAAGCATGCTGCATTACATATTTTTACTATTGCACATATCAATGGTTACACAGGATAAGGTTTGGATGAGCTGATGTGGGGGGGGGGGGATTTAGAAAGAGAATCCAATTTTAAACATCTTTCTAATTTACTTCTACTGTCTCATTTGTTTTATTCTCTTGATAGTCTTTACTGAAAAGCATATCTAGATATGCTCAGTAGTTGCTTATTGGTTGCTGCACATAGAAGCCTTGTGTGACTGGCTCACCCATGTGCATTGCTTTTTCTTCAACTAAGGATATCTAAACAAATGAAACAAAATAAATAGAAGTAAATTGTAATGTTTAAATTTGTATGTTCTATCTGAATCGTGAAATAAAGATTTGGGGTTTAGTGGCCCTTTAACATAAGTAAAAATGTAGTAAACATAGTAATGTGCATCAAGCCAACTTAAAAAGGGACACAAACCCCTTTTTTTTCTCATGATTCAGACGGAGCATGAAATTTTAAGCAACTTTCTAATTTACTCCTATTATCAATTTTTCTTCGTCTCTTGCTCTATTTGAAAAATGCAGGAATGTAAGCATGGGAGCCACCAATCAGCAAGCGCTATCCAGGTACTGAACCAAAAATGGGCCAGCTTAATATTATCATCATCAGGTATTTGTAGAGCGCCAACAGATTCTGCAGTGCTATAAACATAGGCGGTATACAAGATAACATTTATAGCGTTCAGATGGGTAGAGGGCCCTGCCGAGAGTTGCACTGTTGTAGTCGGCTCTTATGACAGCAATCTACAAACAGCTGGGCTCATAGGCTTATATTCTAAGGGGTTCAAGGGGAAAGCGATAGAGTTAGGAAAGGTTAGTGTTGGTTGTATGTATTTAGAGAGCGCTTGAAACTGTTAAAATTAAGGGAGAGAGTCTTGTGGAGCGAGGCAGGGAGTTCCTCAAGATGGGAGCCAGTCTGGAGAAGTCCTGTAAACGGAAATATGAGGAAGTAACGAGGGGAGGAGAGTAGGAGATTGTGAGCAGAGCTAAGGGGACGGGAGGAAGAGTATCTGGAGACTAGGTCTGAAATGTAGTGGGGAGTAGTGCAGTTGAGGACTTTGTATGTCAGGTGAGGATTTTGTGTTTAATCCTGGAGGCAAGAGTCAGCCAGAGAAGGGATTGGCAGAGGTGCAGCAGATGAAGTGACGTGTAAGGAAGATGAGCCTGGCAGAGGCATTCATTATGGATTGTAATGGAGCTCGGCGGCAGCTAGGTAGATCAGAGAGGACGGAGTTACAATAGTCGAGGCAGGAAAGGATGAGAGAGAGTGGATTAAAATCTTAGTTGTGTCTTGTGTAAGAAAATAGCTAATTTTAGAGATTTTTTTTAAAGTGAAGGTCAATTTTTGTGATTCTCAATACATCATTTGGAAGCTTATGTTAAAAACACTTTAGTCGCTCACTTTATATCTGTAAATAACGCATCCTTTGCAAATAAAATGTTTTTCTAATGTACCTCCGTTATCGCCATGAGCTCCGCCCATACAACACTTCCTTATTCTGCTGTTATGACACCGCATTCTTTCTTTCAAGCGGACTACGCTCGTGCACCCGTGTGTTGTTTCAAATGCGCATGCGTAATATAGATTTTTGGAACCATTATTTATATTATGCAGGATCGAGCGTATATTGTTGACAACGGTGAAGCAAGATAATTATTATTTACTATGTTAGCCCAATACATTAATATCTTGATTATTCGCAAATTATTAATAGATATCTATTATAATGTATCACAATTCGTTGGTTAGATGAGCAGCGTCTTCATTTTTACCTGTTCTTATAGATCGCAGCTAATTTGCTATGATGCGGGAGAGCGATGCTGTCAATTCAATGTAACAACAATTCTGTTAGCAGACAACGCATGAGCGTTACATGAATGAGCATGCCCATGATGATGCCCTGTTTATTTACACGCATGCGCATAATGTTTCAATGACGAAACAGAAAAGGGGCTGGACGCCACGGGGGTAAACAAAAGATTGGAACGAAAAAATGTCAATCAATAAAGGCACTGTGACGGGCGGATTATACAGCTGAAACGGAGCTGATTCAAATCGTAAAAAATAAAACTTTTGATTGTATTTATCTATAATTTGATGAATGAACCTCATACTGATTTTAGCTAACATATTGAAAACTGCTAAGCACAACCCCAGACTTGACCTTCACTTTAAGGTGGAAGCAGAAGGCTTTAGCCAAGGACTGAATGGGAGGAGTGAAAGAAAGGTCTAAGTCAAGTGTGACTCCAAGACATCGGGCATGCGGGGTAGGGGTAATGATTAAATTATCAACAGTTATAGAAAATGGGGGGGGGGGGTGAAGATTTTGTAAGAAGGGGAAAAAAATAAAGGAGTTCAGTTTTAGAGAGCTTTAGCTTAAGGTAGTGAGAGAGGACATAAAAGATGAGACCGTGACATGGGTTAAAAAGGAAGGAGGTTGCTCCCATGCTTCCTGATTTTTCAAATAAAGATACCAAAAGAACAAAAATTTTTAGTAGGAGTAACTTAATTAGCGTGCTCTATCTAAATCATGAAATAGAAAATGTGGGTTTTGTATCCCTTTAATTATGTTTATATAGAATGTTATCTTTAGTAAGTGAATGTAAACCAAATGTAGAAACCATGTATGGCAAAAACAAACTACATATACTAATGCAAAAAAATATACAAAACTTCTACAGAGAAAAAAGAGAAGTCACTAGGCCTCAACAGGAAGAAGCATTTCCTAAATGTGTTAGAATAAACACTCACTTTCACACTGATAAAGTAAACTGCAAAAAGCCAATTTCCTGCACATTGTGTAAACTCTGCCTGTGAAACTATGAATAATGATTTTAGCCCATGTGCTGGGAGCAGAGGTTATATAAGGCAGATTTACAGCATTTTGTCAAAGTCCATTACTGTTGTAGCCATATGCTGATCAGTCACAATATTCCCAATGCATTAAAGGGACAGTCTAGTTTATTTATGTTTTAATGTTTAATAATATAGATAACCCCATTATTACCCATTCCCTGGTTTTGCATAAGCAACTCTGTATACATTTTAGCTTGTATCTAAGCCTGTGCAGACTGCACCTTATCTCAGTTCTTTTGGCAGAAAAGCATTTTAACCAATCAGTGCTGACACAAGTAACTTCATGGGAGTTAACACAATGTTGTGAATATGAAACCCGAATTAGCACTGTCTAACTGTGAAAATGCTTTGAGATAAGAGGGCAGTTAAACGGCTGAAATTAGTTTGAGCCTACCTAGGTTAAAGGGACAGTATACAACTCATTTTCATTTAACTGCATGTAATAGACACTACTACAAAGAATACGATGCACAAATACAGACAAAAATACAGTATAAAAATGTTTAAAAGCTTACTTAGAAGCTCTCAGTTTAGCTCTGTTGAAAAGGTAGTTGGAAAGCCCCACTGCAAGTCGGAAATAAGACACTCCCCCCCTTACCCTTCTTTTGCATATGAAAAGTATGAAAAGACCATTTACACAAACAGGAGCAAGCTGGAGTAGGTATCTGACGGTATTCTCATAAAACTTTGGGGCTTGGTTAGGAGTCTGAAAATTAGAGCAATGTTATTTTAAAATTAGCAAAACTACACATTAAAAAAAAAAACTTTATGGGCTATATAAATAGATAATCTACAAAACATTTATGCAAAGGAAAAAAAATAAAAAAAAAATAAGTGTATAAAGTCCCTTTAAGCTTTTAACAAATACCAAGAGAACAAAGCAAATTTCAGGGGACAGTCAACCCAAAATAGCTTCTGAGTGATACATAGTTTACCAATGAAGCCCAATTTTCTCCTATAAATCGTTGTAACATAAAATGACTTCCGATTTGCTCCTGTCTTGTTTGCAAATGTCCGCCTGCCCCCTCCCCTATTTAATCAGCAACGCGTCATCTGCAAGTGATCGCAATAAACTTTTCTATCCTACACATACGTGTTTGGCACATGCGCCAATTGTAGTCAAGAGGTACTTTTGAATCCAGAACTTCATGTAACTGCTCAGTAGCCCAGCAGTTTCCTATTGACTACAATCGGCGCATTGCGCATGCGCCAAACACGGGAACGGGTAGGATAGAAAAGTTTACTGCGATCATTTGCAGATGACGTGCGGCTTATGAAATAGGGGGAGGGGGGCAGGCAGGACATTTGCAAACACAGGAGCAAATCGTAAGTCATTTTACTTTAAGATTTATAGGAGGAAAATTGGGCTACATTGGTAAATAATAATCGTTTGAAACTTAATATGTATCACTCAGAAGCTATTTTGGGTTGACTGTCCCTTTAAGGATAAAAGTAAATTGGAAAGTTGTTTAAAATAGCATGCCCTATCTAAATCATGAAACTTTAATTTTGACTAGACTGTCACTTTAAATCAATCGTTGCACTCAAGATTTCTTAACAAAATCACAATCAAGTATATGTAAGGCAATATGTCACATGTAACATCTCAGAGCTAAGTGGTGAACACAGATGATCCTTTCTTTCAATCTAGAGAGGGCAGGAGAGTTTGCATAAAGTTTTCAATGTCATCTCAGGAATATTGATTTAGGCAAAAGAGGGAGGGACACCTAGCTGATTTCACAATTAACAGAAGGTCAGAATGTTCCTAGGTAGGACCTGAGTCAAGAAGAATAGGGAAAGCAAAACCAAAATGAGGAAAGAGGTGAAAAGATGTGCTATGCCCTGGTCCTAAAGGTCATTAAACACTGTTAAAGCTAATAGGCTTGAGTAAACAGCTCACGACTGAGTTAACCTTGGATAATGTTGTAACATCACAACCTTTATACATCATTTCAATTTCTGTATAAGAGAAAAAAACACAAAAGAACACCACCACCTACACTTTATTCCTGTTTACATTAGTTTGACAAATCCACAAGCAGAGGAGGGACTGGCAACTTGTGGCCAAGGACAGCAAGTAAAAAAAAAAAAAAATTATATACATACATATATATATATATATTTTTTTTAAATTTATTTTTTAATAGTAAATTTGGTACAGGGCTGTGCAGACACCACTATCAACATGCGGGAGACATTTTAGGAACAGAGCAACATAGTGAAAATATATCTACAGCTACAAAACACCCTACTCATCCATGTTATGAATATATAAACATGCTATTGACAGTTATATATAAATGGCTTACAGGAAAATAAACTGATGAGCACTGCAACCTTCTGCACTGGCCCTGATTCCATCACCGAGTGGCGTCTGGAGGGCAACTGCCACCCTTCCCCTTGGCCAGTGAACCCTTGAATCCAAGGCCACCCACTGCAGAAGAGTTGTAAATACAATCTAAAAACCCTGAGAAGAACAATCTGAAAGTCAGCCAACAAATCTCATACTGGAAGACCAACTAGGGCTTGATGTCACCATAGTGTGCAAAACATTCCTATCTGAAACACAATTATGCATATCTACCAAACTTATGCTATATTTGGACAAGCTTCTCAATCAAAACCAGCCTATCATGGTAAGCCTGTATCTTCCATCAGTATATTAATATAACGTAAGGCCAATTTGACAAGTGGGTAACTTTACAAAAGGAGGGCTTACCTAAACAGCCGGGACATTACAGTACTGCTGGTGGGCTGCAACACAACATACCCCCACTGTGCGCTCTAAACAGGCCCACTGGCTCCACACATAAGGGATACCAAGCAGGAGCAGACAGTACTGGACAACACAAGTGATACCAGTCCACTGGCACCAAATTAAGTATATATTTTCTGCCCCTACACACACACACACACACGTCCAGCAAAAACATACATAAAAAAAAAAAAAACACCTTTATCGGGCCTTGAGGTCACTTTAATATGAGTGGCTCTAAAATGCTACATATCCATGAGCCCAATAACAAAATAGTCTAGCAAGCATACCTCCCAGCTTCTGACCCCTCTACACAAAATTTCATGTCATAGGCTCTTAGGGTCCTTTTCAGACCTCAACCTCACACACGAAACCCTACCTCCATGTATGCAAACCTCTCAAGACAATTGAGTATAAAGGATCTAACAAATAATCTCACAATAAGTTACAAAGGCTTCTCTGTGTGCATTAGAAAGGATATTTGCTTGGTACACTTTACAACAAAAAGGGTATTTAGCTTTACTAAATATAAAAGTGTAAAGGGCCAAAAAGTAGTCAAAATTAAAATTTTCATGATTCAGATGGATGTAATTTTTAATTTAGGAGGCAGACAGTGGTATTTGTATAAAGCTAAATGGAGTATAACCCAAAGTTAGTAGCAAGGAGTAAATTAAGGCGCCTTTGACCCCTGGATTTGTCAAGCCCTGGTTATAAACCATATACAAGCAAGCAGACGGGTATTACATTCTCCATATACCATGACCTTTCCCAAGAGTTTATAAGTTTCACCCCCTACACCTTGGCATTTCAAGACAAATTTGGCTTATTTTACATAAATAACTATTTATTCTGTAGAAGCCATGTTTGCTACGAAGCAGCTAGTTTCTCCAGAGACTGTAGACTTCCTTTTGTGACAGGCTTCGAGCTCATCAGACTGACAACTTGCACCACTGACCTAATGAGTTGCTGTCCAACATAAGAATGATTCACAAAGCCATATGTTGTAGGATGCCCACCAAGTCTGGTTCTCAACATTTCCCTGCAGACCATGCTTTTCCACGAGACAGATTATCCGCACCTCTATACCCCTCTGGTCACCACGAACCAGGAGGGCAACCTAAATATGAAACTATATATGCTTACTGTCACAAGCGGGCTGTTTCATTGAAGTCCGGGGTAACGATACTCAATTCTCCGGATCCCGGTCTCTTCCTTCGAACGGTTCCGGAAGCTTTGACACCTCTGACACAACTCAGGGCCCCAGACCCGCCCTGATAGCAGAATCAACCAATCAGGTGACTCCAAACCGAGGGCGGAGTACTGACTGTCTGGATAGGTTGTTTTTATCTGTAGGAAGAACCGGATGCCGCCTCCTTTAAATGTCAGCCAATTGAGAGATAGAATGGGGGTTGCTGCGTTTGCGGGGAAAAGAATGAGCTTGGTACGTTTGTAAGATGACGAGAAACCAATCAGGCGGATTTTATTTCAGCTCGCGCGGGCTAGCGTGGATTCCCGTGGAAACTACAGACGAGACCTAGGCGCGAAGGTTTCAACCAATCGAATTGCAGATTTGCAGAGCGTGCTAGTGACATCGAATGAGAGGGAGTGGCGCGTTGCTTTTACTGGAAGGAATAAATGACACTGCTTGAGGAGAAGGGTGATTTTTAATATTTTTTGGCGATTGACGTAATAACTTACTGTATTTGTTCATATTCAAATGAGTTATAATGAAATACGAATTGAGATTGTGTTTCTTTCGCGATTACACCATCCTATGTTGCCAAGTCACAGGTATGTGCTGGTGGTGTGAACACACTGTCACCCACCAGAAGTTGAACATATTTTAAGTAATTCATTATTCAAAAACCTCAATGGAAATTTTAATGTTTTGGGGAACAAAGACAAAATAATAATAATAAAATATATAGATTATATATATAAGCTTTTTGCGTTACTTATTCACTACTACCGAAGAATAATCAAATGACACCACAGGACATCCCAACTCTCCCTGAAGTTCAGGGAGAGGGAGTCTCACTGATTGTAAATAGCGCCTCCCTGATACCAGCAAATGGAATGCAATCTCCCTGAAACTCCACAAGTACCATGAACCAATGTGGCACTAATCCGGAAAAGTGTTTCTTTAAACCCCTTGGCTGCTAAGCCATTTACCACCTGGGTGCTAAGCTAGTTTTGAGCTTTTTGTTACGACAAGGAAGTTGGCTTCTTATTCAAGCTGTTTCTTATTCGTGAAATTCTGTTTCTTATTCATGAAGTTGGTTTCTTATTCAATTTTTTGTCAGACTGCTTTAAATTGACTTTAAAATAAAAAAATAGGTTTTTATTAAATAATAATATGATTCATATAATGTAGTTACAGAGGTGGAATCTCTTTATATAACAATTTAGATATACAAACTTGATAAAAGGGCATACTTTGGCACCACTACAAATATTATTTTGAATAAATAACATATATTTTCAAAGGGTTAATAACCATTGGGCCACTGATTTCACTATGAATATATACAGGGTAGATCCCCCTCCATGCCATGCAATTGTTTTTAGCCTGGCCCAATGGTGTTTTTGGCACATAAATTGATGCCAACCCTGGCATAGGTGAATATTTCTTGTTTTGAATAAGTAACATATATTTTCAAAGGGTTAATAACCATTGGGCCACTGATTTCACTATGCATATATACAGGGTAGATCCCCCTCCATGTCATGCAATTGTTTTTAGCCTGGCCCAATAGTGTTTCAGGCACAGAAATTGATGCCAACCCTGGCATAGGTGACATAATTCTCATTTTGAATAAGTAACAGATATTTTCAAAGGGTTAATAACCCATTGGGGCCACTGATTTTACTATGAATATCTACAGGGTAGATCCCCCTCCATGACATGCAATTGTTTTTAGCCTGGCCCAATGGTGTTTTGGCACATAAATTGATGCCAACCCTGGCATAGGTGACATAATTCTCATTTTTGAATAAGTAACATATACTTTCAAAGGGTTAACCATTGGGCCACTGATTTCACTATGAATATCTACAGGGGTAGATCCCCCTCCATGCCATGCAATTGTTTTTAGCCTGGCCCAATGGTGTTTTTGGCACAGAAATTAATGCCAACCCTGGCATAGGCGACATTTTTCTTGTTTTGAATAAGTAACAGATATTTTTCAAAGGGTTAATAACCATTGGGCCACTGATTTCAATATAAATATATACAGGTTAGATCTCTCTCCATGACATGCAATTGTTTTTAGCCTGGCCCCAATGGTGTTTTGGGCACAGAAATTGATGCCAACACTGGCATAGGTGCTCTAATTCTCATTTTTGAATAAGTAACCAGATACTTTCAAAGGGTTATATAACCATTGGGCCACTGATTTCACTATGAATAGATACAGGGCAGATCCCCTTCCATGACATGCAATTGTTTTTTAGCCTTGCCCAATGTTGTTGTTTTGGGCACAGAAATTGATGCCAACACTGGCATAGGTGACATAATTCTCATTTTTGAATAAGTAACAGATATTTTAAAACGGTTAATAACCATTGGGCCACTGATTTCACTATGAATTTATACAGGGTAGATCCCCCTCCATGTCATGCAATTGTTTTTAGCCTGGCCCAATGGTGTTTTGGGCACAGAAATTGATGCCAACCCTGGCATAGGTGACATATTTCTCATTTTGAATAAGTAACCGATATTTTCAAAGGGGTTAATAACCATTGGGCCACTGATTTCAATATAAATATATACAGGTTAGATCTCCCTCCCTCCATGACATGCAATTGTTTTTAGCCTGGCCCAATGGTGTTTTTGGCACATAAATTGATGCCAAACCTGGCATAGATAACATTATTCTCATTTTTGAATAAGGGTTAATAACCATTGGGCCACTGATTTTTACTATGAATATATACAGGGCAGATCCCCTTCCATGACATGCAATTGGTTTTTAGCCTGGCCCAATGGTGTTTTTGGCACAGAAAATTGACAACACTGGCATAGGTGACATATTACTTGTTTTGAATAAGTAACAGATATTTTCAAAGGGTTAATAACAATTGGGCCACTGATTTCAATATAAATATATACAGGTTACATCTCCCTACATGACATGCAATTGTTTTTTAGCCTGGCTCAATGCTGTTTTGGGCACAGAAATTGATGCCAACCCTAGCATAGATAACAAACCTACTGTCAAGGTTGTTTAATCTGCCCACAGTTCCAACCCACTGCACCAACGCATAGAGCGCCATTGCAGAAAAGGGGGATGGTAATGCCATGGTCAGATATACAAATTGATTTTATTGGTCCAGTAACAAGGTCATCAAGAGCTAACAAATACATGTTAACAGTAACATGCCTGTTCACCTAAATGGGTAGAGTGCAATCAGTGCGCCTAACAATAGTGCTGAAACATGCGCAGGCTTTGCTCATCAACCACGTGTTTTCCAGATTTGGTTTACCCCAAAGAATCGAATCAGATCGAGGAACCCACTTCACTAGCGAAGTGATGACCAAAATGTGGGAAAATTACTAGGGGTAAAAAGAAAGCTCCATATTGCTTATAGAGCTGCCTCAATTTGCTGGTGTAGAGCGTGAAAAACCAGTCCATTGTTAACATCCTCAAAAAAGTTTGTGAGTGAAACGGGATAAAGACTGGGATGTAAAACTACCTCTAGTCCCTAAATGCATTAAGAGCAACCCGAAGTAGTGCTACCAAGATGTCACCTTTTGAATTCATGGACTGGTAGACAGAATGGTTCTACCTCAGCATCTACTGTACCGTACATCAGACCAGAACTTGATAAACGCGGCCAATACACATCAATATGTGGAAACCTAAGAAAGCACCTGCAATATGCCTTTGCATTTGCTCATAGGAACTTAGAAAAAGCCGAATCTGCACTAAAACCTATTTATGATCTCATAGACCGTCCAAAAAGGAATATGACATAAATGAAAAAGTTTATCTTAATAACTTTGGAAGAGGATAAGTGTAGGGAGAAGAAATTTCCTTCCATCGTGGAAATGTCCTTTTTTCATTACTGACAAAATATCTCCAGTGGCCTATAAAATACAGATCCCCAAAAATGAAAGTTTCATAGATAAATGGGTTCATATCAATCGGTTGCGAGCGTGTCATCCTAGGTCCCAACTACAAGTCATAGAGGGAGAATGAAGTGTCATATCCCCAAATACATTAAAGACATCACTGTAGTTTAAAGATGCCAGCTGATAAGCATGAAGGCCCAAAAGTTACGGACTCTCTATATAAGAGAGTGTCTATGATGCGTATGGTCACACACTCACCAAGTACCACTGACTTTAAAGCCAATTCAAATACATGTGTCCTATATCTATTTGAATTAGAAAGGGGGAATTATGTCAGGGTACAGGTAAATGAGAATATATATATATATATAAGACAGGGGAATGTGTTTATGTATGAAACCATATTTTTTATCAGATATACTGTGGGGTTGCAATTCTGATGTCAGAAATTGACTTGAGGCCCATGTAGTTTGAAAACACATTTAGGAGTCAATGCAGACAGCATATCCCAAAAAAAACCTTCTCTCCTTCATCCAAGGAATTACTTGCATAATTATTTCAGAGAGAACAAAGGAAATTGCTTTCAAAGTAATCATAGAAGGGGTCATTTTAAAAAGACCTATGGTCACTACCTGGAAAATGTGTGATACAATATCATACTCCATACAAAAGTAGCCTAGTGGTCTGGTAAAGGGACACTATTGTGTGGAAAAGGACCATTCAAACTTGATGCAAATTGGTACCCTGTGGGTGAGAGGGAAACTGAGTCTGTAATCAGGAGTGAAAAGCTGGTCAAAATCCCAAGGAAATGGTAATTAGCACAGGCTTGTTAATTGCCCCTAAGCATCAAATACATGTCTGTATTACTAGCTACACAGAAAATATATGATTGTAACTTTAAAATTAACCCCTTAATGACCACAATGTACCCTGTATGTCACTGGTCGTTAATGTTTTTTTCAGGACATAATAGCACAAGTCTAGCAAGAACACACTATTAATGCCCTCCCTCCTGCAGGCTTTGTGGAATAGAGCTGTCTCAACGCTGGTGGCAAGACCGTGCTATAAAACAATCAAGTCGCAAAAAAAGGCCAGTGACATACAGGGTACGTCGCTGGTCCTTAAGGGGTTAATTGAAATTACAGCTTGTATAATATATATATATATATATATATATATATATATATATATATATATATATATATATATATATATATATATATATATATATATATATATATATATATATATATATATATATACAAATAGACATATGAATGCTTAAACATTTCTAACAATTATTTCTTTGATTGCAGACAAGTGGTCATGGGCATAAATCTATATATTAAGGAAGAAGTACACTGAATATAAAACGTGCTGTGTTTGTATATAAATGTGGGGAAATGACCTGGTGATATTTTAAATGGATTTTAAGCTAATCAGTTAGCAGTATAAATTACTTTGATATAATATAATGTTAAAAACATAATGTGTTTGGTATCAGGATAATCAGAAAAATGATATGATACTACCCCATCTATAATTAATATTGTAAGTGATTGATGAAAAAAGTTATGGTCTGATAAATAATCACTTTATAAGAATGTATTAAATTGTTAAAAATGGTTAAATGAATCTGTTTGTCATGTTGCCCCCGATGGCCAAAACCCGGTGTTGCAATGCAATAATTACAGCCAAAAGACAATTGGTTGTTAACAAAGATGCATTTTCCCTAGCAACCATATATCCCAGGTTGTCCAATCAGAAGGGACAAGGATCCGTAAGGGCCTATCCAATTCGTCAGTGATGGTACAAAACAAAAAGGGGTGGGGTAATATCACATGATAAAAACCCCAAGCATAGAAAAGGCTAGGGGCTGTCTGTGTGCAAAAACTGTGACTGATAAAAACTTGGCTGCGTTACATACAGTTACAAAAGGCATAATAGCTACCTTCTTTTCCAGAATCAAAAACTCAATTTTGGTATTTTGAGGCAAATTGGATAAACAAAGAAGTTTTTGGGAGATTGAACTACAATTTGGTTCAAACTGGTGATGAATGATTATTCTAATTTTTAATATTTTAAACAAAGGTAATTGGTAAGACCATAGTCAAATTGTTGGTAGCAGACTTAAAGGAATAAATTGTATTTTAACCTTGTATTCATAGCCTAAGTATTGTTAAACAAATCCTAAATGCTAAGTTGTTTATCTGGTAAAAAAAAATAAAATAAAAAAAAAAAATATATATATATATATATATATATATATATATATATATATATAATTGTCTTAATTGTAGATAACTAAGAATTTATTTCAGTTAGATATATTGGCATTCAAAGTGACTGTTTACATTAAGGATATATGTACTTTTAGTGTCCTAATTAGAATTGCATGAGAATAAATTGTGGGCTAAATAGCTGAGTGTATTGCTTGAATGTTAGTATCTAAATATCTTTGAATCTCATTGTGATATTTTAAATGCAACTCTGATTTGGGAGGCTATTGTGAATAAGGCAACTTTTATGATCTTTGCATAGCATATTTTAATAAGTCACGTGTATAGTATTGATTCATCACGATGAGGTTTTGAATAAGGAATAATCCTATATAAGGTCAATATGTGGTTGTCAATATGAATTTTTGACATACCCGTTAAAGAATATTATTTACTACTCAATACGAGGTGTTTGTAGGGTTTTTAATGAATATAATAACTTTTTAATATGATGTAATTTTATTTCTGTTTACATCATAGGAACAATAGCGTATTGTAAGACAACTTATTCCTGGATGTGGCTTTGATTGAGGGTGTTTACATAGTATGTATCATGATGCATTTAATTCAAATACTTCTGTATTGAGTCTTTATTTAGCGTTTGCCCAAACAAAGTGATACATGTATTACCTACTTTGAAGAATACTTAAGCCATACAGGACTGTTATAACCAACAAGCCTCCATATATAATTTATATCGACTTCCCTGCACATCTGATGAATGTGGTCAAAAGAGGTGTGTATGTAAACCGAGGTCGCATCATCACGTTGGAGGAGTGGCCAACAAGTATATAGGGGAGGATCGCGCCTGGGAAATGTCAGCCGCCTTCAGAGTCTTGACAATGTCCGAAAGAGCAGGACGAAACACGTAGACGCAAGGAGGGTTTGTCTGAACATCCATTAGTATTGTATAAGCCGAATAAAGACTGAGAAAGTTCTTAGTGAGAACACCAAGCGGGGAACCTACGGGAGGTGGAGACAGAGAGTTTCTAACCTAATCCTGCACGTATCTACTATCCGGAGTTGTTTCACGGACCTTTTTTTATCAAGGCACGATTATTTTATCTTCTTGTAAGTGCAATCATTTGTATGCTCACAATAAAATTGTGTTAGATTCACCTTGAGTCATGGATGCGCTCTGTGTTCTATCATTCCAGTGTATTTGTTGTCAGTGCACTCCTTAGTGCCCTGGGAGAAGTAGCAGCACCACCAGCTCAGCAACACAGAAGTACCCAGAGGATGTGAGAATACCCAGTGGAAATGAGTTTACCGATACTAGTTTTTACCATACTCCTAGAGCCATTAAGTAAGTATCTATGTCGAGCTGTATTCTAATTAATTTTATTTATTAAGTATTTTTCTGAGTGGACATATGATACAATTAATCAATTGTGTATACAAAGTATTAATTGTGTATACAAAGAAATTTATTGTTAACACTCGCATATGAAATAGGAATTTTAATTACTAATATATTCATATAGGAATTTTTTACAATATTTATTTTATTGGTTTGTAACAATAATGGTACAGACAGTCAGCGCAGTAATTGAATTTTTGGTGTTTGTATAAGTGTTAAAGGTGTATTACAGCAGCATGGCTGGAAGTACCATTGAGTGTTCAATAGATACAAATGAAGACATGGCTTATTTTCAATGCCGGAATAGAGCTATAAATTTTTAGAAGCTACTAATACTAATGGAAACGGTGAAGATCCTCATTCTTTATTCAAAACGTTAGAAAAATTAACAGCTGATGCCAAAGAATGGCATGATTTAATTTTATTGGATAATTATGTGATGCATAATGTAATTCCTAGGGGACTAAGAATAAAAAAATTCCCAGCATTTCAACTTGATGAAGTGGAATTTTCCACTGAATGGGACAAAGCATTACATGAGTGTTCAATAACCCTTATTAAAATCCTCATCAAATATAGGGAATTCAAATTACAAAATTTAAAGGTAGAAATCCAGGAAGCTTCCAATAAGGTAACACCATATAAAATGGACGAAAAGTGGAAAAAAATTGATGATGACATTAAAGCAATAATTTCAAAGATAGAAAAAGATATGGTTACTCTCAAAACTGATAAATTAAAAAAAGATTTAGAGGACTACAAGAATGATCAAGTGTACAAATATAAGAGGATTAAGACAGATCATAATAAACAAATTGCTACAGGGGGACAATACCAACAAAGACGCAGTTACACACACAATGGGATGAATAAGCGTTTCAATAATACTGACACTAGTCATAGTAGTCAGGTAGAGCATACTATTCAATTAAACCCACAACAGGTAGCCAGCATCAAACCAGTGAATAATACCCCCAATAGTTTAAAAATTAAAACTAAACCTATTGGTCTGGCAAATGGGGATTATAGGGGGGCAAGACCAAAGGAGTACCAACAGAATTAGTACTACAGCAGTAATAATACCAATAGAACTCACTTATTCTAGAATGGGAAGAGGTCAGTATAACAATCCCCATAGAAGGGGGGACATAGACACAGTTATGATCAGATACAGGGGGCCTATTCTAATCATCATTGTTCTAATATACCACCAACCTAATGCACACAGAATCCTAACAAAAACATAGCTGGATCACATCAGGTAGAGGTACAAAATGCATGGAATGAGCCTCATTTTTTAGAGCAGCGACCAGTACGTCATCCTCCATGGAGACCCATGGAAGAGAAGGTGAATTCACCTTTGATGATGGGGACAGGGAAAACAGAAAGAGACAAAAGAGTGGGAACTAAACGAGGAAAGGAGGGGGGCCAACGATCCAAAAAAACAGAGGGAAAGGAGGAATTATTAGAAAAGGCCAAAAATAATATTTTTAATTTATCCAATATTGAATTAACAGATATGGATTTACTCCTACTCAACAAAGGTTTGAAGTTTGCACCAAAGAAACTTTCTAACCAATTTGAAACGTATATTGACTTACAAAAATTTGTTAGAAAGCTTAACTTTAAAACGGTACTTTGCTAAAAACCCTAACATATAAAAAGTAAAACAGGGAAATTATCAATAAAAACGATTGTGAAAATCAGACTGGGTGGAATAAAGAGGACACGGAAATCCTAAAAATATTAAATCAATTAGATTCCCCTATAGAGAACAGTGGTTCATATAATGCATCAGGGGACATTAATGAATTACTGGAACTAAGTACTCACGATACAGAAAGTGAGATTATACACAGTCATTTCAAACGCCCCTTATCCTTCAATCCTACTTATACACAAGGAGAGTATATTCCAGTGTTTAATAGAATTCTAACTGAGGAACTTAATAAATATTTTGAATCTGGGTCTCATACCAAGGAATTAAAATGTAGGGATAATTTAAATATGAATGAGAGACAGCCTCTCAATAAATTAAGAGATGACCACCAATTGGTCATAAGGCAAGCGGATAAAGGAGGGACAATAATTGTCCAAAATAGAGAGGACTATTTAGGGGATGCAAATCGGCTTTTAAATTATTCGATCACATATACCAAACTTCAAGGTGACCCCACGTTAGAATATAATAAAAATCTTCTTAAAATTCTCACCGATGCAAAGAATGAGGGAATATTGAACAATGATGAATTTGTATTTATTTTTATTCCATTTCTAAAATACCTATTTTCTATCACATCCCAAAAATCCACAGACACCACCAATCCCCCTGGTCAACCTATTTCCGGTGTAGACTCTATCACGAGCAATCTGTCCACATATATAGACTCATTCATGCAACCCATGGTGAAACAAATTAGATCTTATGTGAAAGATACCTCAGACATTAACAAATTGGAAGGGATGCAATGGAATGAGAGATATGTGTGGATGACTTGCGACGTGGCGGCCTTATATACCAATATCCCTCATGATAAAAGTATAGAGGCCTTTAATGTTAAAGGTAAGGAGAGTGGTATGTCTGAGAGGCATTTGGGATTTTTAGAGAATAGTATTGAGTTCATTCTAAAGAATAACTATTTTTGTTTTGATAATACATATTACAAACAAATACAGGGAACAGCCATGGGCACCTCCATGGCGCCCTCGTATGCCAATTTGTATATGGCAACGTTTGAGGACGAGATTTGGCAGAACAACCCATATGCCAATAATATCGTCAAATACTACAGGTATATTGACGATATTATAGCCATATGGCAAGGCGATACTTGTGAGGCCCAGAATTTCGTTAAATATTTAAGTAATAATCGGTTCAACCTCGCATTTACTGAAAAAAATCTCAAAAATAAGTATTGAGTTTTTGGATATTGAATTGTTCATAGATCCCCTATCAAATTCCGTGATGGTAAAAAATTATCGAAAACCAACTGATAGTAATGGCTTTCTCAATGCCAAAAGCGGACATTTAAAGAATTGGAAGCAGAATATTCCATATGGACAATTCCGCAGGATAAGGCGGCATTGTTCAAGGATAGAAGACTACCACAAGGAAGCAGATGTGCTTCAAAATAAGTTTATAGAAAAAGAATATGATAAAGAACTTATTAAACAAGCAAGAGAGGTTAACGCCACCTGTGAACGTAGGGATCTATTACATTCAGCCAAAGAAAAAGATAATACACAAAAAGATGACAGCAATAATAGTGTGAGGTTCATCACGACTTATAGTGAGGGAGCGGGCTTTATTAAAAGAACACTTCATAAACATTGGGGGATTTTAAAAGCAGACCCCATATTGGGACCCATTATCGATGAAAAACCCAATATTGTTTTTAAAAGGAATAGGAATTTGAAAAACATATTGGCCCCATCTAAACTGAAGGGACCACTTAAGACAAACATCAACAAGTCAGGGACCCTGGATCAATGGGTCACAGGTAAACCAGGGACTTTCAAATGTGGACAGGTCACTTGCTGTATGTGTGCCCATAGCTGGAACCATGATTTCATTATGAATTGGATTAATACCAAAAGGGTGCCCATCAAGGCTAGAGGCAATTGTCATTCCACATTCGTAGTCTACGGTTTAACCTGCGGTTGTGGGAAAATTTACATTGGGAGAATAAAAAGGAGATGCTCTGAACATATTAACAACATAGAGCTAGTTTTGAAGACACATAGTGTGTCTGAACATTTCCGGCTTTATCATCGACAGGATCCTAGTAGTCTTCGAATTAGCATCCTGGAGATTGTCCCACTAAGGTACCAAGCCACACCAAAGGTTAACTATTTTAAGACAAAAGGAAACAAAATGGATCCAAGAGCTAGAGAGTTTAACACCTAAGGGTCTCAATATAGATTTGGACCTACAGGCCTTTATGATTTAGACTAAAGATCATTGTTACATGAAGTTTCAGTTTACTGTTTAATACATCCAGCTTGATGAGGTTTTTAATATAGAAGGGTTTTTGATGAGGTTTTGAATAAGGAATAATCCTATATGAGGTCAATATGTGGTTGTCAATATGAATTTTTGACATACCCATTAAAGAATATGATTTACTACTCAATACGAGGTGTTGTAGGTTTTTTAATGAATTCTTAATGAGTTTTTAATGAATATAATAACTTTTTAATATGATGTATGTAATTTTATTTCTGTTTACATCATAGGAACAATAGCATATAGTAAGACAACTTATTCCTGGATGTGGCTTTGATTGAGGGTGTTTACGTAGTATGTATCATGATGTATTTAATTCAAATACTCATGTATTGAGTCTTTATTTAGCGTTTGCCCAAACAAAGTGATACATGTATTACCTACTTTGAAGAATACTTAAGCCATACAGGACTGTTATAAATTATATATGGAGGCCCGTTGGTTATATCAGCGTCCCTGCACGTCCGATGCATGTGGTCAAAGGAGGTGTGTATGTAAACAGAGGTCGCGTCATCACGCATCACGTTGGAGGAGTGGCCAACAAGTATATAGGAGAGGATCACACCGGGAAATGTCAGCCGCCTTCAGAGTCTTGACAAAGTCCGAAAGAGCAGGACGAAACACGTAGATGCAAGGAGGGTTTGTCTGAACATCTATTAGTATTGTATAAGCCAAATAAAAACTGAGAAAGTTCTTAGTGACAACACCAAGCGGGGAGCCTACAGGAGGTGGAGACAGAGTTTCTAACCTAATCCTGCACGGATCTACTAACCGGAGTTGTTTCACGGACCTGTTTTTATCAAGGCACGATTATTTTATCTTCTTGTAAGTGCAATCATTTGTATGCTCACAATAAAATTGTGTTAGATTCACCTTGAGTCATGGATGCGCTCTGTGTTCTATCATTCCAGTGTATTCGTTGTCAGTGCACTCCTTAGTGCCCTGGGAGAAGTAGCAGCACCACCAGCTCAGCAACACAGGAGAAGTACCCAGAGGATGTGAGAATACCCAGTGGAAATAAGTTTACCGATACTTCATGGCTCTAGGAGTATGGTAAAAACTAGTAAGTATCTATGTCGAGCTGTATTCTAATTAATTTTATTTATTAAGTATTTTTCTGAGTGGACATATGATACAAAGTATTAATTGTGTATACAAAGAAATTTATTAACACTCGCATATGAAATAGGAATTTTAATTACTAATATATTCATATAGGAATTTTTTACAATATTTATTTTATTGGTTTGTAAAATTAACGGTACAGACAGTCAGCGCAGTAATTTAATTTTTGGTGTTTGTATAAGAGAAGAACCAATCTTACAGGGGGATTTGACCATTCACACTTCAATATAAATTGCTACCTGCTGATTCAAATACATGAAGCTTAAACGTACATCTCAATGGAAAATAGCAGGAGAAAGCAGAAACACGTTGCATTGTAACTTTAAAATTCATTTTAAAGTGCAACTTATGTTTACATTTCAGTAAGATATACCTCAGTATTGTATAAAAATGTATATATTCATGGATCTTAGAAATAAATTTCAGGTTTGTAATAAATTAAATAAATAACTGCATTGGTATATATAAATGTTTGTTATTTCAAAATAAATAAATTTTTCTGTGTTTTCCAGAAATCTAGTGAACATTACAGGGAAGAATCTGATGTGAAGACGATGTTTCTAAACAAGATACTATAAGCTAATATATAAATGCATAGATGTTGAGCCCATGTCTTAAACACTGTTGAGACATGTATTAATACATTACTATAATACGCATGTATATCTATGATATAGCATGTGACTAGAAAATTAATTATGTACCAGTATATCAAATGAGCTGATATACAGAATAAGTCAGATAGACATATGTATTTTATTGATAACAAGAGCAAACAGAAGCGCCACATGGCCTAGTATTGTCTGAATAGCAAATTCTAATGTGATATGTTACACTCACATTTGGTAAAGCACATTGGTAGTGCAAATAGAGCAGGCTGGAATCAAATAGTCACCCATCAGACTTGCCTCTGGCAAAGGATTCAGTAGTCTCTAAATGAAGTTGAGCAAAGTAATGCTAATATTGCCTATTATTGTTTGGCTCAATGCAGGGCTCAACAAACCCAGGAGCCAGGGAGCCACTGGCTCCTAGAAATTTATCCCTGGCTTTTTGAATTATTCTCCATATATCTATATAGAAATCCCACTGCCGGGTTCCTTAAAGTTTTTCGGGCTCCTAAATATTCTTACTGGCTCCTAAATTTTAAACAGATTTGTCGACCCCTGGTTCAATGAGTATTAATAGTAACACAAGAGGAATTGCACTCACGTGTGGTGAAGCACCCCTCTTGGTGCAAGTGTGATACATGATACATTGATCGTACACTGAGACGCTTACCACATAATTTCCCCTGTAGCGTGGGCATATAACTGTTGGCTTTACCAATTGCTGCCACACCTTATTTCAACAACAATATTTATCTGAAATCCTCTGATGTCCACCTTGTGGGACTATTCCACCTGAGCCTTGGATCCTCTTGGAGTGTATCCTGATAGACCGGAGACCAGTCTGCTGGGTGACTGTTTTAATCCCAGCCTGCCACACTTGCACCAAGAGGGGTGCTTCACCACACGCGAGTGCAATTCCTCTTGTGTTACTATTAATACTCATTGAGCCAAACAATACTAGGCCATTTTGGCATTACTCTGCTTAACTTCATTTAGAGACTACTGAATCCTTTGGCCAGAGGCCAGTCTGCTGGGTGACTGTTCGATTCCAGCCTGCTCTATTTGCACTACCAATGTGCTTTACCAAATGTGAGTGTAACATATCACATTAGAATTTGCCATTAAGTTGGACAATACTAGGCCATGTGGCACTTCTGTTTTCTCTTGTCATCCACAGATTGCTGAACTTGGATCGTGACCTGATCCTCCACAGATAGCTGCCTGGACCTACAACTACCCACTGTGTTTGGGTGTACCCATACACATATTTCCATTACTGGGGACTTTTTATCTAACAGTGTAACTATACAATAGGGGGCCCATTTATCAAGCTTTGAACGGAGCTTGTGGGCCTGTGTTTCTGGCAAGTCTTCAGACTCGCCAGAAACACAAGTTATGGAGCAGCGGTCTAAAGACAGCTGCTCCATAACCCTGTCCCCCTGCTCTGGACAGGCGGACAGGAATCGCCAGAATTCAACCCGATCGAGTACGATCGGGTTGATTGACACCACCTGCTGGCGGCCCATTGGCCGCGATTCTGCAGGGGGCGGCGTGTCACCAGCAGCTCTTGTGAGCTGCTGGTGCAATGCTGAATACGGAGAGCGTATTGCTCTCTGCATTCAGCGAGGTCTTGAGGACCTGATCCGCACTGTTGGATCAGGTCCCAAAGACCTTTGATAAATAGGCCCCAATATCTTAACTATATTTTCTGGTACTAGAATTGCACTGATCTATATCATTATATTTCATTTTATTTCAATTTCTATTTTATTGTATTATATTTTATTTTACTATCCATTGAGAAATTTTAATTTATACTATTTTGTTTGATATATTTTTTACTGGTATATTATATAATGGTTGAAATCACTCAAGGTCGCCCCCTATTTTTATATTTTGTATATGTTTTTTATTGATTGATACTACTGGTCCCTCATAAAAATGCAATTTTAAAGGCATCTTCTAAAATATAAGTGGTATACTCATGTTTGGTATCTATGAATGCATGCTAGATTATATTAGATGGGACAGATATATGACCGGACAGGTTTATTAATATCAAGAAATAGTGTATTTGATAAACATTTTTTTTAGATATTTAAACTGCAGCAATATTTGATGGTAAAACTATTTCTGGTTATCTACTGCCACCTATAGTTCAAAAATGGTATTACAACCAAAAGGCATTTGGCTACTCAGGGAGGTGTTTCCCAAAATAACCTATGAGATGTTCAGATCCATGGGCCAATTAGGGACAAGCATCGGTAAGGGCCTATACAATTCTGTGGGAATGATTAAAGAATAGGAGGAGGGATTCTTTATTTTGAATAAAGACCCACACACAGTAGACAAAGGACAGACTCACAGAAGCATAAGTTTTGGAGAGGAAAATACACAGGCTTTGTGCCAAGTATATTCTCTGCCATTTTGGGACACTTTCTTGAATAAAGGAAGATAACAATTTTGAGGCCTGTACCTTTGCGCATAGTGGATAAATCCTTCTTAGATGACCCACAAGAAGAAACTGATCAGTTATTTGGTAAAGTATAAGCTATATATATATATTTAAATCAAAGGTATTTTAACATTATAGTTATATTGTAGTTGTGATTTAAAAGGAGAATTTATTTTTATATCTAATATTAATTAGACCAAGGGTAGTAAGTATACTGGTATTAAATATTAATGTTTAGAAATAATTTTGTATATTAATATCATAAATTAATTACAGTTATTGCTATATATATATATATATATAATGTATATTTTAGAATTTGCCTTATTGTAGCTAAATAAGAGATCATTTCAAGTCAGACGTATTGGCATATAAATTGGCTGTTTGCATTAATAATATATACAATTTCTGATGTTTCTAATTGAAGTTATATAGAATCATTTGTGGGGTAAATAACTTAATTATACTTGTCTGAAAGTTATCTTAAATCTATTGAGACCCAGTAAGATTTGTGTGAAGTATCTTGGTATATTGTTTATCTAAGCACTGTGAAATTAACGGTCCATATTCTGGTATTTTATAGTGGTATTTTAATGCAATTCATTGTGAGTAAGGTTAATTTTAAAGGTATATTTTTATGATCTTTTGTAAAGAATATTGTAACGGAATAAGCGTGCATAGTTGATTCAAAGCTAGTCTCTACTTAATATATTTCGATGTGTTTATAAATTTAACTAATCTCAAGAATTTAGGAATAAATATTATTTTCAATTGTTTCGTATATACATTTTTATTGGAGAATATTTTAAAGAATAATATAAATAAATGATATTTATAACCCTGGTATATACTGACATAATATCTGGAGGCACCGCTAGAAGATTATTTTTATCATATTGATGTATCATATTTTGTAGTAAGTAGAAATTATTATCTAGAAAAAAAATGTTTCTTTTTGAAAAATTAATTTAATTTTTAAAAAATTTTTTTTTTATTTTTTATTAATATTTCAAAATTAATATGAGTATTAAAAAAAAAAAAATTCTCTTGTTGGTCAAAATTGTATTAGCGTTTTAATTTAACCAAATACTAAGCCAAAATAATAATGTCTGTTACTAGAAGTGAATCAAATGAATATATACTCAGTGTTGAAATATGTTTCCCAAAATTACCCCTTACTAAGGGCGATCTCCTTAAGATAGATGTTATAGGCCACATTAAAAAGAGATGTAATATTGTGGGTGATTTAAATGATTATATGGATATTCTTGCAATTAAGGCTAAAATATTGCTGTTGATGATGGAAGGTGGAATGAAAAAGTGAATTGTTCCAAGTATTATTAAAAACTAATCAACGTAAACATCTCAGAAATCTTGATGAACCAATACTCAAATCCTGGCCCCTTGTAATATGCATTATTGACAAATTGTCCTCACTCCTTTATAGAAAAGGAATTCCAAATACAGGGGCTAAAAGATGATATTCACTCATCACGCAAGTGTGAAGAGAGTTTAGAATTGGCCGAAAATGAAATTGTTACATTTAAGCAAGACATGGCCGCCTTAGATGAGCATAACCTAAATTTACTAGCCAAAATACAAGAGTTAAATAAACAACTTGCGCAAAGCCAGAAAGAACTTAGTGAACTGAAAAGGCTAACAATAATACACCCCTTTCTGCTAGCAATGAGGATAATGCAGATACTTTAAAAAACCTTAAAGAATTAATGAGAAGTGAATTACAGAACTTTAGGGAAGAATTTTAACACAGTTTACTGATTGGCTCAGAAATAAACTTCCCACATAGACAGTCACCTCATGTTTTAAATTCAGGGAACTGCTACACTTAAGAGGGGGAGGGCAGTGATTATAGTGAGTCAGAGGGCGGAGCCAGCTACCCAAATAGCCCCCTATAATGCTAATATGCGTAAGGGATCTCCCACAGTAGAAGGTCAGATAGGGAACGCTCCAACCCTAACAAGAAGGTCCCTAGGAAGACCCAAGATGTGTCTAATAAGGTATATGACACCCCTAAAATCTTAAATGGTGCAGTACCTACATTTTCCAAAAAGAGAACCACTTCTATAGTTGACCACTTAGAAACTTATGAGAATGTTTTATGCATAATGAATGTTAATAGTGAGCAATCAAAAATTAAGTTTCTGCCCTGGGAATTTGAAAGTGAACATCACAAATTCTTTGCTTCACTAAAGGATATGAATGTTCATTCCTGGAGTGAAACAAAACGGCAGTGCAAAAAGGAATTCGGTTTTTATCACACGACCGCGGCTGCTAAAGCGGCTGTATACGGTTTGAAATGTGGCGCGAAATCAAAGCCCAATTAAATTCCTTTCTGCACTAAAAAGTGCATACTGTATGGCCAAACATTACCCCAAATTTGAGAGCTCAGAATTTGTGAATTTATTTTACGAAGCATTGCCCACGCACATCAAGCTTAATTTAGTTAGAGATTTTGATGAACACTGCTCATTGGACTGGCTGATCAAAGAGAGTACAAAGTTATACTCTATTCAGCAGTCCGGTGAACATGGGGTTAAAAGAGAACCAAGGCCCAGCCCCAAAATTGTGGCAGAAACTAGGGTGTCAACTAGCCCCCTAAATTTTGAGTCTAAAAAGAAAACTTAGGCGGAAGTGGCCCGAGAAAACAGGCCTTCCCCACAAAGTTTTAACTCTGCCCCTCCCCCATCAAGGGCCGAGGTGCAGAGAGTATATACTCAAAATGGGGGGCATACCCAGATAAATAATTATCCCCAAAGAGATGAACACCCACAAGGTAATTGGTACCCCCGTAAAAATAAATACCAAAAGTGGCAAAAATAGTCTCAGGGTAACCAGACACCCCAAGTAAATAGTGCTCCCCAAGATATTAATGCTGAACAAGTTGAACCCCAAAGACAACCATGTCAAAATAGGAACAATAGCTATGATTCTGAGGGATCCAGGAATCAATACCCTGGGTTATCAAAAAATCGGTCCATGGGTAGAAATAGTTTGTCCAATCAAGTGAGCCAACTCAGTATGCAAGTCAATTATGTACACTATTTACTAATATGAGTTAAGCTTTGACGGTTCAGCACCCTAATAATCCTTTTTTAGGGGTACAGCCAGTGGCTAGCAGTGGGCCACAGGCACAGTCATAAATACTGCAGTACTACCTGAGAGAGAGGGGAGAGATATACCAGACAAAATGATAAATGTCAAGAATGATACTAATCATATTCTCTCCCTACAGAACAGGAACGGACGATTTAGCTGTGATGATGAGCAACCTCAGCCTGGAAGCTCTAACAAATCTCTTCCTGTTTTCTCCTAACCTTATTCCCACAGATGCAGCACAAAGGAACCCTGTCAACCCTATTACAGAGGAAAGGACTGGTAAGAATGAAAATTCTTCTGCATCATGTAATGTGGCGGATTTAGGTAACTCATGGTGAAGCCCACAGATATGTAATTATGCTAATTTTATATGTGAAATTGTAGAAATTGCAGGGAGATATTACGTATTAGCTAAGCTCCAGGATTCAGTTGCTAACCCTATCATGGGATTAATTGATACTGGATCTCAGGCATCTATTTTATCCCACAGGTTCTACACACAGCTAAATGAGTTAACACCCCACAAGCCTAAAATAAAATAATTTGATAGTTCACTAATAGGTGTTGGGGGTGACTCTTTCAAAGTCTACGGTATGGCATGGTAAAGCTAAAGCTGGTGAACAGGGTAATAAGACACCCTGTCATTATAGTGAATCTGCCAACTGATCATTTAATTATTGGTAGTGATCTCCTGAAGCGATTAAGCACCGTAATTGATTGCATAAATAATGTAATTTGGTCACAAGTAAATAGGCCTATTATGAGCGGTCCGATATATCTCGCACCCGACATAACTGTCACGTTGTGGAAAAGAAACCAGATGCTGTGGAGATTCATTTCAGGAATGACTCTGTACCTGAAATCACTATCCTACAAATAGATGATCAGACTCCCTTAAGCAGCTCTGATGGTAATACTTTTAAAATTTCCTTAGACAGCGATGTATTAACCATGTACCTCCACAAGGGGGACCCTAAATCCCCTAAAGGGGGAGATCATTCGCAATTCCTCGCAGAAATTGAGAAGGTTAAGGATGATTTATTTATCCCTATGCAAGTACATGACCTTGGGGAAAAAAACAAGTATGCGAAATTGAGCTTAAAACAGCTAGCTATATAAGCAAAGTCTTATTAGCACAGATAGCTGAACCTAAAGTGATTAAATATCTATCTCCCGAAGATCTCTTGGTCCATGACCTGGATGACAAGTGTGAAAGCTATAACATCACAGCAGCTAAGTGTTTATTATCTATATCCATATGTAATAAATCAGTGAAGCACTTGGTTTTTAGTTTTAAATACTCCCATAATCAAATATACATTGGCAATAATCTCTTACATAGATATGCCATACAAATAGATTTGATTAACCTTTGCCTTTGGAGCAAGTTAAAGGGGGACCCTGAAGTATTTCAGGATAAAAACGCAGGCCTGAAATCAAACCAGCAATTGCCATATGTTGTGAATATGCAGGTGTCTAATTATATTGTAATCCCTGCTGTGGCTGGCAAATTCCTCTTATCCTTACAGGTAAAAAGAGTTCAGAAATTAAAAACTTCTGAAACACTAATATGCATCTCCCATAGAATGCAAGATCTGGGTTTAGCAATAACCCATACTCCTATGGTAAATATTGGAACTATTCCAATACATGTTATTGTACATAACATGACCCCACAGGATATCACCTTGCCCAAGGGAACTACCATAGGATATGCTCTAGAATCCAGTTACTATACTTTTGGATTCTAGAATAATATAATTGGGCTAATACCTGAAGGATACCTAACTGAAGAACAATTAATAGAACAGTCCTTTGCATCTATGCCAGAGGGACTATTTACAATTCAGTCTATTTATCCCTTCAGCTCAGAGGAAGGCATCTATAAAATTGAAGAGGCCTCTCTCTAGTATTTGATCAGCCGATCAAAGAGCAAGAATACCCCAATACCCAGAGTCATGGGGGCAATGTAAATTATTGTCAAGGGGATCTTACCTCTAGGTTGGAAGAAGCCTATGAGATAGGACAGCCTGAAATCTTTCCAGGATTTCAGCAAATAGTCGAAGAGCAAATCTCCTTAGCTAATGGCTGTTCCAGTGATGATGAACGCTGACAGCTACGAGAACTCCTGATGGAGAACAAGGATATTTTTGCTAAGGATTCTTATGACTGTGGGAGTACAGACTTGCACATTGCAAGAATCCAAACAGATCCCAATGCACCACCTGTCTTTGTTATACAATACAGACTTCCTTTAGCCTCATATGATTCTCTTTTAGAGATCATAAGGAATCTGTAACAAAGGGGTATTATCCGAGAGGTGCACAGCTCTTATAACAATCCTGTTCTAGGTGTTCTTAAGCCCAATGGACAATGGCATTTGTGTGCTGACTTAAGACAGCTAAACAAACAAGTGTACATGTCTGGCTGGTCTGTGCTATATATTGACCAGTGCCTAGCACAGATGCAGGGATCCAAAATATTCACTGCCATTGATTGTGCGCAGGGATATTGGACCATAAAGGTACATGAGGAGGACCAGTATAAGCTTGCATTCTTGTTCCAAAAGGTTCAGTATGCATTCCAAAGGCTCCCGTTTGGATACATAAATTCAGGACATGAATTTGCTGTATTCATGCATAAGGCTATGCCTGATGCACTGGAAAGGGGGACCTTATCTTATGTTGATGATGTTTTACTCAAAAGCACAGACTTTGAAAAACACACCAGAGCTTAAACATGTCCTCAGCCAACTTAAAAGGGCAGTTGTCAAATTATCCCTACAAAAAGCTCAATGGTGCCGCTCTCATGTAAACTTCTTGGGACATGAAGTTACTTCTGAGGGGTTAAATCCTCAGAAGAAAAAGGTGGAAGCTATAATAAATTCTAAGAACCCAACTAACTTAAAGGAATTGAGATCATTTCTGGGTATGAAAATGTATTGATAATTATGCAGAATTAGCTAAACCATTGCTACTTCTTCTAAAGAAGGATTTGAAATGGCACTGGAGTGAGGTTCAAGAGACAGCCATCAGAGAGCTGAAGAGAAAACTCACTCAAGCACCTTGCTTAGCATACTTTGAAGGGGGTAAACTTTCTACTTAGAGACAGGTTACACAGATATAAGCATAAGTGCTGTTTTGTGCCAAAAGCATGATTATTTAAGCAAAGTCATTGCTTATGCAAGTAAAACTCTATCCCAGTAGAAATAAAATTTAGGGATTGCGAAAAAGCCCTCTTATCTACTGTATGGGCTCTACAAAATTTCCGCAGCTATATACAGGGCGAGAAAATTATTGTAGAATCGGCCCACCAGCCTTTGCTATATCTGCAAAGTGTGATATAGGAAAGATGGAAATTTGTCTAATAGCCGCATAACAGCTTGGACTCTTTCCTTTCAAGGCCGGCCTTTAGAAATTCGCTACAAGCAAAATAAAAAGAATCCAGTCGCACAGGGGCTTGCTGAGCTCCACGACTGTACTGCTAAGGATCATGGGGAAGAGTTATTAGAAGATGATTTCCTGGAGGAACAATTGCTTTCTCCATATAAAATATACAATGAGGACCAGTGTCAAACATCACCTTGGATATATGTTGATGGTTGTTCTTACCATGCCACTATTGATAATAAGCGCAGATTAGTCGCCGGCATTGGCATAACTTGGGCCAATAGATTCCCAAACATTTCTGTATTTTTCAACATTGGACCAAGATCCATTCAAGTTGCAGAACTAACTGCTGTTCTAAAAGCCATTGAGATGGCTATTGAACACGACGATATTCATGAATTTGTGATCATTACTCAAATTACGTGCGTGACAGTTTTGTTGAATACCTGCCAACTTGGAAATGAAATTGCATGCAGAAAACTAACAACAAACCAGTCAAACATGGCAAGTTGTTCTGCAAGATTGATAATCTGGTGGTGTTCAATGGGTTAACCATACACTGGAAGAAGACCAAGGGTCATTCCAGGATTATAGGGCCTGGTAAGGAAGGTAATGATCTTGCAGATTCATTAGCCAAACAAGGAGCCATAACTGGAGAACTCCTTAATATCAACCACTTAATGGGTGCAGTCCAGGTAGAAGCCATTACCAGAAACCAGGCTAAACAACAAAGTGAGCCTAACCTGGTACAATGGAGTCAGGATTCTCCTAGTGAGGACCTGATCACTAGTCAAAAGGAAGACCCCATTGTAGGCATCTTATATAAACACATAGAAGATCCTGAAAGCAACCTCATCTCAAAAGAGGACGGTATTGGCAAGGAAGATCTTAGAATCCTAATGAAATCCAAATCACAATTTAAGTTACAGGATGGTTTGTTAATTAGAACCTCCAAAACTGGCATCCAGCAATGGGTGGTACCTACAAAGTTCAGAGGTCTCATGCTTCAACATTCCCATGATGCTCCCACATCTGGCCATCGTGGTGCCAAATTAAATGAAATATTATGTAATTATGCCTTTTGGCCGCACATGTGGAAGGATGTTCAAACCTACTGTCAAGGTTGTTTAATCTGTTCACAATTTCAACCCACTGCGCCAACGCATAGAGCGCTATTACAGAAAAGGGGGATGGTAATGCCATGGTCAGATATACAGATTGATTTGATTGGTCCAGTGACTAGGTTATCTAGAGGTAACAAATACATGTTAACAGTGCACCTAACAATAGTGCAGAAACATGCGCAGCATTGCTCATCAACCACGTGTTTTGCAGATTTGGTTTACCCCAGCAAATCTAATCCGATCGGGGGACCCAATTCATTAGCTAAGTGATGACCAATATGTGGAAAATACTAGGGGTTAAAAGAAAGCTCCATATTGCATATAGAGCTGCCTCTACTGGTGGTGTAGAGCGTTACAACCAGTCCATTGTGAAAATCCTTCAAAAAGTTTGTGAGTGAAACTGGTAAACACTGGGATGTAAAATTACCTCTAGTCCTAATGGCATTAAGAGCAACTCCAAGTAGTGCTACTAAGATGTCACCTTTTGAATTAATGACTGGTAGACATATATTGTACCATACATCAGACCAGAACTTGATAAATGCTGCCAATACACATCAATATGTGGAGAACTTGAGGAAGCACCTGCAATATGCCTTTGTATTTGCTCAATGGAACATAGAAAAGTCTGCAACTGTCGCTAAAACCTATTATGATCTCAAAACGTCCAAAAAGGAATATGAAATAAATGATAGTTTATCTTTATAACTTTGGAAGAGATCAGGTTAAGGAGAAGACATTTCTTCCATCATGGAAGGGTCCTTTTGTCATTACTGACAAAATATCCAGTCGCCTATAAAATTTAGGATACCTAAAAATGATACCTTTATGGATAAATGGGTCCATATTAATCAATTGCGAACGTGCCATCCTAAATCCCAACTACAAGTCATAGAGGGAGAATGAAGTGTCATATCCCCAAATGCACTAAAGAAATATTGTAGTTTAAAGATGCCTAGTTAGCGAGCATGAGGGCTCAAAAATAATTCTCTTCATAGAACACTGTCTATGATGCATACTGTCAATACATTCACCAATTACTACTGACTTTAAAGGGATACTCAGGTCAAATTAAATTTTCATGATTCAGATACAGCATGTAATTTTAAACAACTTTCCAATTTACTTCCATTAAAAAAATGTGTACATTCTTTTATACAGGTATACCTCACTTTACAGCGCTTCACTTTACAGCGCTTCGCTAATACAGCGCTTTGTGGAGTTTAAGTTCAACCTCCAAGGATTTTGAAACAGTGCTGTAATCATAGTGAGATTGCGAGAAATGTGACTGGCACCATTTTGTTATGTTTAGTTCACTGTTTGCAACATTACAGTGCAATCTGTGTCTCAGTGCTATAATTTAGCAAAGTTTACTACAGTAATTGTCACTATTTTACAAGTACAGTTTTTATTGAATACAAATTGAATACTGTGCTGTGCTAGTGTTAAACTAAACGTAGCACTATTGCACCCATAATATAGGTTAGTTCAAACATGTTTTTAAACACACTAAAAACTTCCTTGTTTCACTTTAAGGCGGTTTTCACTTTACAGCAGGGCTCCGGTCCCTAACCCGCTGTATGAGCGGGGTATACCTGTATTTACACTTTTTGAGTCACCAGCTCCTACTGAGCATGTGCAAGAATTCACTGACTATACGTATATGCATTTGTGATTGGCTGATTGCTATCACATGGTACAGGGGGAGTGGAAATATACATAACTTTGAAATTTGTTAGAAAAAAATCTACTACTTATTTGAAATTCAGAGTAAATGCTATTGTATTGTCTTGTTATCTTGCATTTGTTGATTATGCAAATCTACTGTGTTGACTGGTCCTTTAAGCCAATTCAAATACATGTGTCCTACATATATTTATAATTGGAAGGGAGATTTATGTCAGGATATCTGCGAGTGTTATTAAATTATTTTTTTATATATTATATATATATATATATATATATATATATATATATATATATATATATATATATATATATATATTTATATATATAATACAAAAACAAGAATTCATTTTATTTGTCAAATTATTTGTGAGGCAGCCCCCTCTTGTTCTGAAACACAGTTGTGTAGAACAAAAGAAATAGACACTTGTAAAACTCAAGATGTCACTTTAACAGAAGATCCATCTTCTATGTAATAAAAATTATCAGGTAATGACCTCATGTGGAGATATACAGACATAATGTCTGAGATGGACCTTTTGAGGCTTAAGTGTATGCAGAGAAGAACCAATCTTACAGGGGGATGTGACCATTAACACTTTGATACAAATTGGTACCTGCTGATTTAAATGCACAAAGCTCAGACGTACGTCTCAATAAAAAATAGCAGGAGAAAGCAGAAACACATGTTGCATTGTAACTTTGAAATTCATTTTTAAAGTACAACTTTTGTTTAAATTTTAGTAAGATATACCTCAGTATTGTATAAAAATGTATATATCCATGGATCTGAGAAATGCATTTCAGGTTTGTAATAAATTAAATTAATAACTTGTAATAAATTAAATGAATAACTGCATTGGTGTATATATAAATGTTTCAGTTATTTCAAAATAAATAATTTTTTTCTTTGTTTTCCAGAATTTAGTGAACATTACAGGGAAGAATCTGATGTGAAGATGAAGTTTCTAAATAAGATGCTATAAGCTAATATATAAATGCATAGATGTTGAGCCCATGTCTTAAACACTGTTGAGACATGTATTAATACATAACTATAATACTCATGTATATCTATGATATAAGATGTCATTAGAAAATTAAATATGTACCAATATATCAAATGAGCTGATATACAGAATAAGTCAGATATACATATGTATTTTTCTCTTGTTAGTGTATCCAGTCCACGGATCATCCATTACTTATGGGATATTCTCCTTCCCAACAGGAATTTGCAAGAGGAAAAAGGGTAACTTCAGAAAGGGAATGGCGTGCGGGGTCTCCTGCGACTAAGGTATGTGCAGTAAAATATTTTTCTAAGGAATCGAATTGACTAAGAAAATACTGCTGATACCGAAGTAATGTAAGTAAAGCCTTAAATGCAGCGAAAGCGACTGGTATCAGGCTTATTAATGTATGTGCAGTAAAATAATTTTCTAAGGAATGGAATTTGACTAAGAAAATGCTGCTAATACTGAAGTAATGTAGTAAGCCTTAAATGCAGTAAAAGCGACTTGTATCAGGCTTATCAATGGAGATACATACTCTTTAAAAAAGGATGTTTAAAACGTTTGCTGGCATGTTTAATTGTTTTTTGAGGTACATTGGTGATAAAACTTATTGGGGCATAATTTTTTTCCACATGGCTGACTTATTTTCTGCATAAAAACAGTTAACTGAGGCTTCCCACTGTTGTAATGAGTGGGAGGGGCCTATTTTAGCGCTTTTTTGCGCAGTTAAAATTACAAAATGAATCATCCAGATTCCCTCAGCAGTCCCATGAATACTACAGGACATCTCTAAAGGGCTAAAAAGACTTCCAAAATCGTTTATAGGGAAGGTAATCCACAGCTCAGCTGTGGCAGTTTTGTTGTGTCTGTTAAACGTCTGTCGTTTTTTTTTTCTTTTGATCTGTCTATTGCATTAAGGGGTTAATCATCCATTTGCAAGTGGGTGCAATGCTCTGCTGACTTGTTGCATACACTGTAAAAATTTTGTTAGTGTAACTGCCTTTTTTCACTGTTATTTCAAATTTTGTCAAAATTTGTTTCTCTTAAAGGCACAGTAACGTTTTTTATATTGCTTGTTAACTTGCTTTAAAGTGTTTTCCAAGCTTGCTAGTCTCATTGCTAGTCTGTACAAACATGTCTGAAACAGAGGATACTTGTTCATTATGTTTAAAAAGCCATGGTGGAGCCCCATAGGAGAATTTGTGCTAAATGTATTGATTTCACCTTAAACAGTAAAGATCAGTCTTTATCTATAAGAATTGTCACCAGAGGGGTCTGTCGAGGGGGAAGTTATGCCGACTAACTCTCCCACGTGTCGGACCCTTCGCCTCCCGCTCAAGGGACGCACGCTAATATGGCGCCAAGTACATCAGGGACGCCCATAGCGATTACTTTGCAGGACATGGCTGCAATCATGAATAATACCCTGTCAGAGGTATTATCCAGATTGCCTGAATTGAGAGGCAAGCACGATAGCTCTGGGGTTAGACGAGATACAGACGCGTAGATGCTGTAGAGCCATGTCTGATACTGCGTCACAATATGCAGAACCTGAGGACGGAGAGCTTCAGTCTATGGGTGACGTCTCTGATTCGGGGAGAACTGATTCAGAGATTCTAATTCTAAATTTAAGCTTGAGAACCTCCGTGTATTGCTTGGGGAGGTATTAGCTGCTCTGAATGACTGGACACAATTGCAGTGCCAGAGAAATTGTGTAGGCTGGATAAATACTATTTTGCATACAAAGAGAGAAGCGCTCTACCAGGAACGAACAACAGCTCAGTGGCTTGTTCTATGGCGATTTACCACCCGGAAGCAGCCTCTTTTAGACCAGTGTGCTTTTCACAGAAGAAAACTTTCCTGAAGTATATCAGTCTGATCCCGCCAAGTAAGGTCAGTCCAGCCCCGAAATACCAGGCAATTCTCCTCTGAACAAGGAACATGACAACCCCAGACGATCGTTTCGGCCTCCTATGGGCCTCGAAACCAGACGTGGACTCCTTGCCCAGTGTACTTAGAGGAATGTGGCTGCACCTCACTGACGAGGCCCATAGGAGGCCGAAACAATCGTCTGGGGTTGTCATGTTCCTTGTTCAGAGGAGAATTGCCTGGTATTTCGGGACTGGACTGACCTTATATGGCGGGATCAGACTGATATACTTCAGGAAAGTTTTCTTCTGTGAAAAGCACACTGGTCTAAAAGAGGCTGCTTCCGGGTGGTAAATCGCCATAGAACAAGCCACTGAGCTGTTGTTCGTTCCTGGTAGAGCGATTCTCTCTTCGTATGTGGATAAATACTATGCAGTGCCGGTGAGTACTGATGTTTTTCCAATACCTAAAAGGCTTACAGAAATTATTAGTAAGGAATGGTATAGGCCCGGTGTGTCCTTTTCCCCACCTCCTATATTTAGAAAAATGTTTCCAATAGATGCCACTACATGGGTCTTATGGCAGACTGTCCCTAAGGTGGAGGGAGCAGTTTCTACTTTAGCAAAGCGTTCCACTATCCCGGTTGAGGACAGTTGTGCTTTTTCAGATCCAATGGATAAAAAATTGGAGGGTTACCTTAAGAAAATGTTTATTCAACAAGGTTTTATTTTACAGCCACTTGCATGCATTGCGCCTGTCACTGCTGCGGCGGCATTCTGGTTTGAGGCCCTGGAAGAGGCCATCCATACAGCTCCATTGACTGAAATTGTTGACAAGCTTAGAACTCTTAAGCTAGCTAACTCATTTGTTTCTGATGCCATTGTTCATTTGACTAAACTAACGGCTAAGAATTCAGGATTCGCCATCCAGGCGCGTAGGGCGCTATGGCTCAAATCCTGGTCAGCTGATGTGACTTCAAAGTCTAAATTACTCAACAGTCTAATTTTCGTGCCTTTTGAAATTCCAAGGCAGGTGCAGCATCAACTTCCTCCGCTTCAAGACAAGAGGAACTTTTGCTCAATCTAAGCAGGCCTGGAAACCTAACCAGTCCTGGAACAAAGGCAAGCAGGCCAGAAAGCCTGCTGCTGCCTCTAAGACAGCATGAAGGAACGGCCCCCTATCCGGCGACGGATCTAGTAGGGGGCAGACTTTTTCTCTGCGCCCAGGCGTGGGCAAGAGATGTTCAGGATCCCTGGGCGTTGGAGATCATATCTCAGGGATATCTTCTGGACTTCAAAGCTTCCCCTCCACAAGGGAGATTTCATCTTTCAAGGCTATCTGCAAATCAGATAAAGAAAGAGGCATTCCTACGCTGTGTGCAAGACCTCCTAGTAATGGGAGTGATCCATCCAGTTCCGCGGACGGAACAAGGACAGGGTTTTTATTCAAATCTATTTGTGGTTCCCAAAAAAGAGGGAACCTTCAGACCAATTTTGGATCTAAAGATCTTAAACAAATTCCTCAGAGTTTCAGCTTTCAAAATGTAAACTATTCGGACCATCCTACCCATGATCCAAGAGGGTCAGTACATGACCACAGTGGACTTAAAGGATGCCTACCTTCACATACCGATTCACAGAGATCATCATCGGTTCCTAAGGTTTGCCTTTCTAGACAGGCATTACCAATTTGTACCTCTTCCCTTCGGGTTGGCTATAGCCCGAGAATCTTTATGAAGGTTCTGGGCTCACTTCTGGCGGTTCTAAGACCGCGAGGCATAGCGGTGGCTCCGTATCTAGATGACATCCTATACAGGCGTCAAGCCTTCAAATTGCCAAGTCTCATACAGAGATAGTTCTGACATTTTTGAGATCGCACGGGTGGAAAGTGAACGAGAAAAAGAGTTCTCTATCCCCACTCACAAGAGTCTCCTTCTTAGGGACTCATAGATTCTGTAGAGATGAAAATTTACCTGACGGTGTCCAGGTTATCAAAGCTTCTAAATGCTTGCCGTATTCTTCATTCCATTCCGTGCCCTTTGGTGGCTCAGTGTATGGAGGTGATCGGCTTAATGGTAGCGGCAATGGACATAGTGCCATTTGCGCGCCTACATCTCAGACCGCTGCAATTATGCATGCTAAGTCAGTGGAATGGGGTTTACACAGATTTGTCCCCTCTGCTAAATCTGGATCTAGAGACCAGAGATTCTCTTCTCTGGTGGTTGTCTCGGGTCCACCTGTCCAAGGGTATGACCTTTCGCAGGTCAGATTGGAAGATGCCAGCCTTCTAGGTTGGGGTGCAGTCTGGAACTCCCTGAAGGCACAGGGATCGTGGACTCAGGAGGAGAAACTCCTTCCGATAAATATTCTGGAGTTAAGAGCAATATTCAATGCTTTTCTGGCTTGGCCTCAGTTAGCAACACTGAGGTTCATCAGATTTCAGTCGGACAATATCACGACTGTGGCTTACATCAACCATCAAGGGGGAACCAGGAGTTCCCTAGTGATGATAACTCTCAAAAATAATTCGCTGGGCAGAGACTCACTCTTGCCACCTGTCGGCAATCCATATCCCAGGCGTGGAGAACTGGGAGGCGGATTTTCTAAGTCGTCAGACTTTTCACCCGGGGGAGTGGGAACTCCATCCGGAGGTGTTTGCTCAGTTGATTCATTGTTGGGGCAAACCAGAGTTTGATCTCATGGCGTCTCGCCGGAACGCCAAGCTTCCTTGTTACGGATCCAGGTCCAGGGACCCAGAAGCGACGCTGATAGATGCTCTAGCAGCGCCTTGGTTCTTCAACCTGGCTTATGTGTTTCCACCGTTTCCTCTGCTCCCTCGACTGATTGACAAAATCAAACAGGAGAGAGCATCGGTGATTCTAATAGCGCCTGCGTGGCCACGCAGGATCTGGTATGCAGACCTAGTGGACATGTCATACTTTCCACCATGGACTCTGCCTCTAAAGTCAGGACCTTTATAATACAAGGTCTTTTCAATCATCCAAATCTAATTTCTGAGACTGACTGCATGGAGACTGAACGCTTGATTCTATCAAAGCGTGGCTTCTCCGAGTCAGTCACTGATACCTTAATACAGGCACGAAAGCCTGTTTCCAGGTAAATCTATCACAAGATATGGCGTACATATCTTTACTGGTGTGAATCCAAGAATTACTCATGGAGTAAGGTTAGGATTCCTAGGATGATATTCTTTCTCCAAGAGGGTTGGACAAAGGATTATCAGCTAGTTCCTTAAAGGGACAGATTTCTGCTCTGTCTATTCTTTTGCACAAGCATCTGGCAGAAGTTTTGATTGATACTACTGGTCCCTCTTAGAAATGCAACTTTAAAGGCATCTTCTAAAATATGATAAGTGGTATACTCATGTTCCTCTACAGATAGCTGCATTGACCTACAACTACCCACTGTGTTTGGGTGTACCCATACACATATTACCATTACTGGGGACTTTTTATCGAACAGTGATGTCACTTTTATAGGCGCTGTCCTCAATGCGCAATCTGATTGGTCCTCGGACGAGATTTTTTTTACTGCCGTGTTCCTTAAGATAGAGTATCCGCTCTTAAGTGCCAGAAAGCACGCAGGATACTTCTTGGATATGCGTTTAAAGGAGCAGGTAGTAGAATTGATGAGAAATCTTTGGTCTCACCTTAAATCAGAATAACACTGTTTTAATGCACAAAGTCCAAATGTGCAACAAGTTCGTCTTTGCCAATTAGAAAAATACTAGTATATCAGAGGAATGTTCCACAGCTTTGTTTTTAACCAGTTACCAACCGTAGCACTAAGACAAATTGTGGAAAAGATTGTAGACAAAATTGTAGCTTCAACTACAAAAGAAATAGCTCTAGTTCGTAAGCAACTGACATCAACGCGTTTCTCCCTATACAGGGCTTTTTCAAGACCCACCCTGCGCTTATTACCCTCTCTCTATAAATTTAACTAATCTCAAGAATTTAGAAATAAATATAAATTTCAATTGTTTCGTATATACATTTTTATTGGAGGTTATTTTAAAGAATAGTCAGCCAGATTACGAATTTTGAGCGCTATAGGGAAATTAACGACTGCAGCATTTTTGGCGGTATTTCACTCCCTATAGCGCTGGTATTACGAGTTTAAAAATGCCGGCATTTGCGGGCGATATGGCAGCTCCATACCACACACACATACCAGCGCTGCTTTGAGCTGCTGTTACGTCCTCGTGCACGGTTTCCCCATAGACAACAATTGGGAGAGCCAGCTAAAAAAAAGCCTAACACCTGCAATCACGAAGCGTAAAGCTCCGTAACGCTGCCCCATTGATATCTATGGGGACATTTTTTTATGTTTAACCCTAACATAAACCCCCAAGTCTAAACATCTCTAATCTGCTGCCCCCAACATCGCCGCAACCTACATTACTGTTATTAACCCCTAATCTGCTGCCCCCGAAATCACTGCAACCTAACTACACTTATTAACCTCTAATCTGCTGCCCCAATGTCGCCGCCACTATACTAAAGTTATTAACCCCTAACCCTAAGTCCAACCCTAAAGTAACCTTAACACCCACTAACTTTAACATCATTAAAATAATTCCAAATAAACATTACAATTAATACCTAAATTATTACTATTTAAAAATACTTACCTGTAAAATAAAACCTAAGCTAGCTACAATATAACTAATAGTTACATTGTAGCTATCTTATGTTTTATTTTTATTTCACATGTAAGTTTGTATTTATTTTAACAAGGTAGATTAGTTATTAAATAGTTATTAACTATTTACTAACTACCTAGTTAAAATAAATACAAATTTACCTGTGAAATAAATCCTAACCTGTCTTACAGTAAAACCTAACATTACACTAAAATAAATAAATTACATTAATCAAATACAATTAACTAAATTACCAAAAAAATAAACACTAAATTACACAAAATAAAAAAGAAATGATCAAATATTTAAACTAATTACTCCTAATCTAATAGCCCTATCAAAATAAAATAAATAACCAAAATAATAAAACTCCTAGCCTAAACTAAAGTGCCAATAGCCCTTAAAAGGGCCTTTTGAGGGACATTGCCCCAAAGATATCAGCTCTTTTACCTGGCAAATAAAAATACAAACATCCCCTTTAACAGTAAAACCCACCACCCACACAACCAACCCCCCAAATAAAATTCTATCTAAAAAACCTAAGCTACCCATTGCCGTGAAAAGGGCATTTAGATAAGCATTGCCCTTAAAAGGGCATTCAGCTCTTTTACATTGCCCAAACCCTAAGCTAAAAAAAAAACCCCACCCAATAAACCATTAATAAAACCAAACACTAACCCCTGAAGATCCACTTACAGTTTCGGAAGACCGGACATCCATCCTCATCCTGTCAGCTAAGTCCTCAACGAAGCCAGGAGAAGTCTTCATCCAAGCGGCAAGAAGTCAACATCCAGGCAGAAGTCTTTATCCAGAGGGCATCTTCTATCTTCATCCTTCCGGCGCGGAGCGGCTCCATCTTCAAGACATCCGGCACGGAGCATCCTCTTCATACGGTCCCAGCCGTACACTAAAGGTTCCCTTTAAGCAACGTCATCAAAGATGGCATCCCTTTATTTCGGATTGGTTGATAGAATTCTATCAGCCAATAGGGATTAAATGGTAAAATAATCCTATTGGCTGATGCAATCAGCCAATAGGATTGAGATAGGATTGAGCTTCAATCCTATTGGCTGACCTAATCAGCCAATGGGATTGAGCTCATTGTAATACCAGTGGTAGTGAAAAAGAGCCATAACGATGCTTTTTCACTCATAACGCACAACTCGTAATCTAGCTGAATATAAATAAATTAAATTTATAACCCTGGTATATACTGACAAATGTACGTATTTGCTTTGATCACCTAAGAGAGTGTATTAGTGAAGTGCATTTAGAGGGCTCTTGAGGGGTCTTATCCGCGATTTAGGGTCCTGACTTTGGTGTCATTGGAATCTGCTCAGTCTGGGAAATACTTGGGTAGTAGTAACTAAGTGGGAAGTGACACAAAGCTTAGTTTTTATAGGACAGGGTTTATAAAATGTATGTATTTGCCCTTATGAACTATGAGAGTAGATAAGGACAATGCATTCAGGGGGCTCCAAAGGGGTCTTATCCCCAATTTAGGGTGCCAAATGTGGTGTCATTAGGTTCTTCTCGATCAGGGGTATACTTAGATAGTGGTTAGTAAGTTACACAAAGCCTAGTTTTATGGGCAGATATGATATATAAGTTTGTCATTAACACATAGGAGAGTGGATGGGGGGGGCAGTGCATTTAGGGTGCTTCTTAAGTTTTTATTCCAAAGTTAGGGTCCTAACTGTTACTGGATTCTGCTCAGTCTAGGGTATACTTGGATAGTAGTCACTAAGTGACACAAAGCCTAGTTTTTATTGGGTAGATGTTTAAATGATGTATGCATTTTTAGCTTAAACTGTGATAGTGGATAGGGACAGTGTATTTATGGGCACCTGATGGGTCTTATGCCCAAGTTAGGGTCCTTTGTCATTGGAGTCTGCTCAGTCTAGGGCATACTTGTGTAGTAGTCACTAAGTGACACAAAGCCTATTTTTTTATAAGGCAGATATTTATGAGGTATAAATTTGCCATTAATAGCTATAAGAGTGGATAGGGACAATGCATTCAGGGGGCTCCTGAGGGGTCTTTTCCTCAAGATAGGGTCCTATCTTTGGTGTCACTGGATTCTGTTCAGTCAGAGGTATGCTTTGGTTGTAGTCACTAAGGGCCTGATATTCAACCTCATCGGCATGGAGAGAAATCACACAAAATCTTTGGATTTCTTTTAGACATTGCATTTTAATGTAGCAGTCTCTGATTCACGTAAAGAACACTACATAGCAACATAAACATTTCTCAAGACAAAATTTGTGTTTCTAAATTTTTTTTAAGGGCCTTACCATAACAACGAGATTTCTTAGATCATCTCAACTGAGCGGAGAGGTTTTGATTATCAGGCCCTAAGTGACACAAAGCTTTCTTTTTAATTTGTTTTCTTTTGAAATTAATATCCCCATTTGATTTTGAATTATGATGAACTAAATTGTAAAAGTGTTTAATTTTAGGCAGGTACACTGTTTGAGGGCTGTTCTCAGGATCACACTATGGGGGACAGTTATGAACTGTGAATAGCCCTCTAGACTACCACTTTCTAACCTCCCCGCCACCTTAGAGTATGGTTGCCAGACATGCTAATTAGCATATATTTATACAAATAATTATACAGCGTAACTCAGAGACTAGAATAGCCAAGACAGTTTTTAAATGATTTATTTCAGATTAGAATCCCACATACATAGACATTTTACACTAGGTATCTTTGTATCTGTATTCTAAATTATCCACATTGACCTGAACCGATAAAATAACCGCCATGTTGATAAAATACTTATTGGGTGGCAACCCTACCTCAGAGCAGAAGATTCAAATGAGAGTAGCCACCATTTTGTTTTGAAAAATTATTGGCCGTTCTAATTAGCACAAATCTGTATAAATTACAGCATAACTCAAAGAAGACAGCTGCTAGGTCAGACTTTAAATGATCAATTATTTCAAATTAGAATCCCACACATTCAACAGAATTCTCAGCATAACAGGACATTAGCTTTTATATGAATTCCTTACTATCAACATTGACTTAAAGGGATAGTTAAGTCAAAATTAAACATTTGTGATTCAGAAAGAGCATGCAATTTTATTATATAATTTGATTTGTCCTCTTACTATGCGTTTGTTGAAAAGCATACCTGGGTAGGCTTAAGAGCAACAATGTACTAATGGGAGCTAGCTGCCAATTGGTGAATGCACCAGGTATGCTCAGTAGTGCATTGTTGCTCCTTAAACAAAGGATACTAGCAACTGGATTCCACAGCACCAATAATGAGGAAAACGTTGCGTTTGCTGCTGTGTGCCTATGCTTTATGAAAGCTAAAAGGATCAATAAATGCTTTAAAGTTTAAAATCTTTTCTCCTCATTATTGGTGCTGTGGAATCCAGTTGCTGTTATCTTACAGAGAGGTGTTTGCAGTGGCCCTCTAATTCGTGCATCAGGTGTGTGCTGTCTGCCAAATGTGAACTGTTAAACAAAGGATACTAAGAAAATGGTGCAAATTTGATAAGTTGTTTAAAATTGCATGCTCTATCTAAATCGTAAAAGAAAAAAATTGGGTTTTCTGTCCCTTTAAACCTTAAAAATATCAGACATGTTGGTAAAATACCTGCTAAATGGCAATTCTACACCAGACTGATCTGACTGGGGTGATACAGAAGTCCTTCTCTAGTGCAATTGGTGGAGCAAGATCAGGGTATGGCATTGCATGAGCAGTGATATATACAGGCAGTAAATTCTGCTCACAAGTGATCCCAGACGGACAGGTTCCCTATCTGCAAACATTGTCCAATGAATGATCAATCTGGCTCTACAGATAAGTTAAAGCATACAATGAAATGTCATCACAAAAGCACTTAAAGGAACAGTCTAGTCCAAAACAAACTTTCATTATTCAGATAGGGCATTTAATTTTAAATAATTTTCAAATTTACATCTATCACCAATTTTGCTTTGTTCTCTTGGTATTCTTAGTTGAAAGCTAAACATAGGGGGTTCATATGCTAATTTCTAAGCCCTTGAAGGCCGCCTCTAATCTCAGGGCATTTTTACAGTTTTTCACCACTAGAGGGTGTAAGTTCATGTGTTTCATATAGATAACACTGTGCTTGTGCATGTGGAGTTCCTAGGAGCCAGCACTGATTGGCTAAAATGCAAAGTCTGTAAAAAGAACTTAAATAAGGGGCAGTTTGCAGAGGCTTAGATACAAGGTAATCACAGAGGTAAAAAGTGTATTAATATAACTGTTGGTTATGCAAAAGTAGGGAATGGGTAAGAAAGGGATTTTCTATCTTTTAAAACAATAAATATTCTGTGTAGACTGTCCCTTTAAATCTGTAGAGAAATAGTCACAACACAGGACAAAATACACTTTTTTTATTTCATAGGGTTGCAATTACCATGTTGCTAATACATTTAGGGAGCCCTTGCACCTGAGGCTTTCTCATGCACTATTTATTCAAGTTGCCTCATTCACCTGAAATGTACCTTGTTAAATGGGGTCCATAGTGTTATATTTAACACATAATCTGTCTTTACACGTTAAAAACAATAATATGATATTGAAATAGTTATAGGGACAGTAAAGTAAAAAAAAAAACTTCCATTATTCAAATAATTTTAAACAACCTCCCCATTTACTTATATTATCTTATTTGCTTCATTCTCTTGGTATCCATTTTTGAAAAGCATACCTAGTTAGACTCATTAACAGCAATGTACTCCTGGGAGCTAACTGCTGATTGGTGGCTGCACAAACATGCCACATGCCATTGGCTCCCAATGTGTTCAGCTAGTTCCCAGGAGTGCATTGCTGAGCATTTAAAGGGTCAGTCTAGTCAAAATGTAACTTTCATGATTCAGAAATGGCCTAAACAATTTTCCAATTTACTTTTATCATTACATTTTCTTTGTTCTCTTGGTATTCTTTGTTGAAAGCTAAACCTAGGTAGGCTCATATGCTAATTTCTAAGCTCTTAAAGGCCACCTCTTATCTCAGTGCATTTTGACAGTTTTTTACAGTTAGAGGGCATTAGTTGATGTGTGTCATATAGATAACTTTGTGCTCACACATGTGGAGTTACTTAGGAGTCAGCACTGATTGGCTAAAATGCATGTCTGTCAAAAGAGCTAAAATAAGGGGACAGTCTGCAGAGGCTTAGATACAAGGTAATCACAGAGGTAAAAAAGTGTATTAATATAACAGTGTTGGTTATGCAAAAAAAATTCTTGTGTAGACTGTCCCTTTAACAAAGGATGTCAAGAGAACAAAGCAAATGTTAAGTACATTTAAAACCTGTTTGCACTTATATTAGATTAGTTTTATACAATAATAATAGTAATGATTAAAAGGTCAGTAAAGTCAAAATTAAACTTTCATGCTTTAGGTAGAGCATACATTTTTACACAACTTTTCAGTTTACTTCTATTATCTGATCTATGCCAGAGCAACTCCAACATCAAACCACTGCACAGAGACAGCCACAGCCATTACCAACGGCTAGATTTTTCAAACCATATTCTCCATTTTTACTAACCAGCAGTCATGATTTATCAAGCAGCAGTCACCGGACCGCTGCTTCCCAGCACTGTTCGCCACTTCTTACAGTGCTTTGCAAAAGTATTCACCCCTTTTACATTTTCCTTATTTGTTGCATTACAAACTACAATTAGAATGTTTTTTGGGGGGGTTTGTATCATTTGATTTACACAACATGCCTACCACTTTAACCCCTTAATGACGAGGACGTGCAGGGTACGTCCTCAGAAAAAAGGCAGTTAACGCCTGAGGACGTACCCTGCACGTCTTCGGTGTGGAAAGCAGCTGGAAGCGATCCTGCTCGCTTCCAGCTGCTTTCCGGTTATTGCAGTGATGCCTCGATATGGAGGCATCCTGCAATAACCTTCTACGGCCATCCGATGCAGAGAGAGCCACTCTGTGGCCCTCTCTGCACCGGACATCGATGGCCGGTATCGTTGGTGGGTGGGAGCCGGTGTGGGAGGTGGGTGGCGGCCATCGATGGCCCTGGTCATGTGGAGGGGGGCGGGATTGTGGGCGGGGAAGTCCGGGGGGGCGCGCACGTGCACAAGGGGGCGAGCGCGCGTACGGGGAGGGAGCGGGTGGGAACCGCTACACTATAGAAAAATGTGTCCCAAAATAAAAGTGGGACCTAGAATGTAAAAAAAAAAACCTTAGGTGTCATTTAGGTGGTGGGGGTTGGTGGTCCGCGGGGGGGGGGGGGGGGGGGTAAGCTACACTACAGAAAAAAATCCAAAAATAAACATTTGTTTGTGTGCAAACTGGGTACTGGCAGACAGCTGCCAGTACCCAAGATGGCCCCCAATAAGGCAGAGGGGGAGGTTTAGAGAGCTGTTTTGGGGGGATCAGGGAGGTTGGGGGCTAAGGGGGGATCCTAAACACAGCATATGTAAATATGCTTTTTTTTTTTTTTCTTTTAAAAAAAAACAAAAAAAAACTTATTTTAGTACTGGCAGACTTTCTGCCAGTACTTAAGATGGCGGGGACAATTGTGGGGGAGGGAAGGGAGCTGTTTGGGAGGGATCAGGGGGTGGGATGTGTCAGGTGGGAGGCTGATATCTACACTAAAGCTAAAATTAACCCTGCAAGCTCCCTACAAACTACCTAATTAACCCCTTCACTGCTAGCCATAATACACGTGTGATGCGCAGCAGCATTTAGCGACTTTATAATTACCAAAAAGCAACGCCAAAGTCATATATGTCTGCTATTTCTGAACAAAGGACATCCCAGAGAAGCATTTACAACCATTTGTGCCATAATTGCACAAGCTGTTTGTAAATAATTTCAGTGAGAAACCTAAAATTGTGAAAAAATTTACGTTTTTTTTTATTTGATCGCATTTGGCGGTGAAATGGTGGCATGAAATATACCAAAATGGGCCTAGATCAATACTTGGGGTTGTCTACTACACTAAAGCTAAAATTAACCCTAGAAGCTCCCTACATGCTCCCTAATTAACCCCTTCACTGCTGGGCATAATACACGTATTGTGCGCAGGGGCATTTAGCAGCCTTCTAATTACCAAAAAGCAAAGCCATATATGTCTGCTATTTCTGAACAAAGGGGATCCCAGAGAAGCATTTACAACCATTTATGCTATAATTGCATAAGTTGTTTGTAAATAATTTCAGTGAGAAACCTAAAATTTGTGAAAAAGTGAACAATTTTTTTTATTTGATCGGATTTGGCGGTGAAATGGTGGCATGAAATATACCAAAATGGGCCTAGATCAATACTTTGGGATGTCTTCTAAAAAAAAATATATACATGTCAATGGATATTCAGGGATACCTGAAAGATATTAGTGTTCCAATGTAATTAGCGCTAATTTTGGAAAAAAAGTGGTTTTGAAATAGCAAAGTGCTACTTGTATTTATGGCCCTATAACTTGCAAAAAAAGCAAAGAACATGTAAACATTGGGTATTTCTAAACTCAGGACAAAATTTAGAAACTATTTAGCATGGGTGTTTTTTGGTGGTTGTAGATGTGTAACAGATTTTGGGGGTCAAAGTTAGAAAAAGTGTTTTTTTTTTTTCCATTTTTTCCTCATATTTTATAATGTTTTTTTATAGTAAATTATAAGATATGATGAAAATAATGGTATCTTTAGAAAGTTCATTTAATGGTGAGAAAAATGGTATATAATATGTGTGGGTACAGTAAATGAGTAAGAGGAAAATTACAGCTAAACACAAACACTGCAAAAATGTAAAAATAGCCTTGGTCCCAAACGGACAGAAAATGGAAAAGTGCTGCGGTCATTAAGGGGTTAAAGATGCAAACCATTTTTTATTGTGAAACAAACAAAAAATAAGACAAAAAAAAAACAGAAAACTTGAGCGTCATAACTATTCACCCCCCAAAGTCAATACTTTGTAGAGCCACCTTTTACAGCAATTACAGCTGTAAGCCTCTTGGGGTACGTCTCTATAAGCTTGGCACATCTAGCCACTGGGATTTTTGACCATTCTTCAAGGCAAAACTGCTCCAGCTCCTTCAAGTTGGATGGGTTCCGTTGGTGTACAGCAAACTTTAAAGGGACAGTCTAGGCCAAAATAAACTTTCATGATTCAGATAGAGCATGTAATTTTAAACAATTTTCCAATTTACTTTTATCACCAATTTTGCTTTTTTCTCTTGGTATTCTTAGTTGAAAGCTTAACCTAGCAGGTTCATATGCTAATTTCTTAGACCTTGAAGCCCACCTCTTTCAGATTGCATTTTAACAGTTTTTCACCACTAGAGGGTGTTAGTTCACGTATTTCATATAGATAACACTGTGCTTGTGCATGAGAAGTTATCTGGGAGCAGGCACTGATTGGCTAGACTGCAAGTCTGTCAAAAAAACTGAAAAAAGGGGCAGTTTGCAGAGGCTTAGATACAAGCTAATCACAGAGGTTAAAAGTATATTATTATAAATGTGTTAGTTATGCAAAACTGGGAAATGGGTAATAAAGGGATTATCTATCTTTTAAAACAATAAAAATCCTGGTGTAGACTGTCCCTTTAAGTTATACCACATATTCTCAATTGGATTGAGGTGTGGGCTTTGACTAGGCCAATCCAAGACATTTAAATGTTTCCCCTTAAACTACTTGAGTGGTACTTTAGCAGAATGCTTAGGGTCATTGTCCTGCTGGAAGCTGAACCTTCGTCCCAGTCTCAAATCTCTGGAAGACTGAAACAGGTTTCCATTAAGAATTTTCCTGTATTTAGCGCCATCCATCATTCCTTCAATTCTGACCAGTTCTCCAGTCCCTACTGATGAAAATCATCCCACAGCACGATGCTACCACCGCCATGCTTCACTGTGGCGATGGTGTTCTCTGGGTGATGAGAGGTGTTGGGTTTGCGCCAGACATAGCGTTTTCCTTGATGGCCAAAATCTCAATTTTAGTCTCATCTGACAAGAGTATCTTCTTACATATGTTTGGGGAGTCTCCCACATGCCTTTTGGCAAATAGCAAACGTGTTTGCTTATTTTTTTCTTTGAGCAATGGTTTTTTTCATGCCACTCTTATGTAAAGCCCAGCTCTGTTGCGTGTACGGTTTAAAGTCGTCCTATGGACAAATACTCCAATCTCTACTTTGGAGCTTTGCAGCTCCTTCAGGGTTATCTTTGGTCTCTTTGTTGCCTCTTTGATTAATGCCCTCCTTGCCTAGTCCGTGAGTTTTGGCCCGGCCTTCTCAGGTTTGTTGTGGTGCCATATTCTTTCAATTTTTTAATAATGGATTTAATGGTGCTCCGTGGGATGTTCAAAGTTTTTCTATAACCAAACTCTGATCTTTACTTCTACACAACTTTGTCCCTGACCTCTTTGGAGAGCTCCTTGATGCCCCTTGCTCAGTGGTGTTGCAGACTCTGAGGCCTTTCAGAACAGGTGTATATATACTGAGATCGTGTGACAGTTTGCATACAGGTGTACTTAATTTAACTAATTATGTGACTTCTGAAGGTAATTGGTTGCACCATATCTTATTTTGGGGCTTCATAGAAAGGGGGTGAATACATATGCATGTACCACTTTTCAGTTTTTCACTTTTTTTAGACTTTTTTAAAACAAGTTATTTTCTTCATTTCACTTCACCAGTTTGGACTATTTTGTGTAAGTCCATTACATGAAATCAAAATGAAAATCCATTTTAATTACAGGTTATAATGCAATAAAATAGGGAAAATTCCAAGATGGGTGAATACTTTTGGAAGGCACTGCAGATGGAGAATTTCAATCTCCTCTGTCTCTTCCGAGGTTGCACGCAAGAGCAAAGGAGCGCTTGTGTTCAATGGTAAATGCAGACAGTGGATTCTGCCAGCCAGAGGAGAAGCCGGGTGGAATTGGGCGAATATGTCCACTTCTGTCCGTCAGTGTTTGATAAATTGAGCCCCATGAGGCAGAATTAACTAGTCAATCAATTCTTTGTCATTGTAATCCTAACCTTTCTATGTAATGTAAACAGAGATGTTTATGCATTTGCTATACAGTGTCGGGTATAATATATGGACTATAATACAACAAATGGCAAAATGTTATATTAATGTTAACAAGAGCAATAATAACTGATAATAAGTTTAGGGACATAAACTACACAAAGTGTACCCATATTATCAATAAATAAGTAAAATGATCAAGTCCCAGTTTTCTTTCAGAATAGAGTATGAAATAAATTCAGTGAGTATTATAACAATCCTAACTTACTTAAAGGGGCCCATTTATCAAGCTCTGGATGGAGCTTGAGGGCCCGTGCTCGCCAGAAGCACCAGTTATGAAGCAGTGGTCTAAAGACCGCTGCTCCATAACCTGTCCGCCTGCTCTGAGCAGGCACACAGACTTCACTGCAATTCAGCCAGATCGAGTATGATCGGGTTGATTGGCCCACGAACCTGCAGGAGGCGGCATTGCACCAGCAGCTCACGAGCTGCTGGTGCAATGCTGAATACGGAGAGCGTATTGCTCTCCGCATTCAGCAAGGTCTGTCGGACCTGATCCGCACAGACCTTTGTTAAATAGGCCCCAAAGGGACAGTCAACTCAAAATGTTTATTGTTTAAAAAGATAGATAATCCCTTTATTACCCATTCCCCAGTTTTGCACAGGAAAAAAAAGGTTATATTAATACACTTTTTACCTCTGTGATTACCTTGTATCTAATCCTCTTCTGACAGTAAAGGCATTATCTATCTTTTTAAACAATAACAATCTTTGTGTTGACTGCCCCTGTAATCCTAAATAAGAAGTGCAGGAGTTATTTAGATTATTTTTCTCCAACATTGGTGTGTCCAGTCCACGGTTTCATCCTTACTTGGGGATATTCTCTTCCCCTACAGGAAATGGCAAGGAGAGCACACAGCAAGAGCTGTCCATATAGCCCCCCCTCTGGCTCCGCCCCCCAGTCATTCTCCTTGCCGCTCTGTACAAGTAGCATCTCCACAGGGATGGTGAGGAGTTTGTGGTGTTAGTTGTAGTTTTTTATTTCTTCTATCAAGAGTTTATTTTAAAATAGTGCCGGTTTGTACTATTTACTCTACAACAGAAAATGAAGAAGATTTCTGTTAAAAGAGGCGTATGATTTTAGCAGCAGTAACTAAAATCAATTGCTGTTCCCACGCAGGACTGTTGAGCCCAGAGAACTTCAGTTGGGGGGAACAGTTTGCAGACTTATCTGCTTCAGGTACGATCAGTCATATTTCTAACAAGACATGTTAATGCTAGAAGACTGTCAGTTTTTCCCTTAGGGGATCGGTAAGCCATTTTCTTAGATTAACAGATTAAGGCTTATAAATGGGCTCTATACTGGTTGACACTATTGTGGGCTAAATCGATTGGTTTATATCAGATTTATTGGACATTTAGAGTGTTTTTTGTGTTATAAAAGCACTTTTGGAACGTTTTTTCTCCAACATAGGTGTGTCCGGTCCACGGCGTCATCCTTACTTGTGGGATATTCTCTTCCCCAACAGGAAATGGCAAAGAGCCCAGCAAAGCTGGTCACATGATCCCTCCTAGGCTCCGCCTACCCCAGTCATTCTCTTTGCCGTTGTACAGGCAACATCTCCACGGAGATGGCTTAGAGTTTTTTAGTGTTTAACTGTAGTTTTTCATTATTCAATCAAGAGTTTGTTATTTTCAAATAGTGCTGGTACGTACTATTTACTCAGAAACAGAAAAGAGATGAAGAATTCTGTTTGTATGAGGAAAATGATTTTAGCAACCGTAACTAAAATCCATGGCTGTTCCACACAGGACTGTTGAGAGCAATTAACTTCAGTTGGGGGAACAGTTTGCAGTCCCTTGCTGCTTGAGGTATGACACATTCTAACAAGACGATGTAATGCTGGAAGCTGTCATTTTCCCTATGGGATCCGGTAAGCCATGTTTATTACGATTGTAAATAAGGGCTTCACAAGGGCTTATTTAAACTGTAGACTTTTTCTGGGCTAAATCGATTGATTATTAACACATATTTAGCCTTGAGGAATCATTTTATCTGGGTATTTTGATATAATAATATCGGCAGGCACTGTTTTAGACACCTTATTCTTTAGGGGCTTTCCCAAAGCATAGGCAGAGTCTCATTTTCGCGCCGGTGTTGCGCACTTGTTTTTGAGAGGCATGGCATGCAGTCGCGTGTGAGAGGAGCTCTGATACTTAGAAAAGGCTTTCTGAAGGCGTCATTTGGTATCGTATTCCCCTTTGGGTTTGGTTGGGTCTCAGCAAAGCAGATACCAGGGACTGTAAAGGGGTTAAAGTTAAAAACGGCTCCGGTTCCGTTATTTTAAGGGTTAAAGCTTCCAAAATTGGTGTGCAATATTTTCAAGGCTTTAAGACGCTGTGGTGAAAATTTGGTGAATTTTGAACAATTCCTTCATGTTTTTTCGCAATTGCAGTAATAAAGTGTGTTCAGTTTAAAATTTAAAGTGACAGTAACGGTTTTATTTTAAAACGTTTTTTGTACTTTCTGATCAAGTTTATGCCTGTTTAACATGTCTGAACTACCAGATAGACTGTGTTCTGAATGTGGGGAAGCCAGAATTCCTATTCATTTAAATAAATGTGATTTATGTGATAATGACAATGATGCCCAAGATGATTCCTCAAGTGAGGGGAGTAAGCATGGTACTGCATCATTCCCTCCTTCGTCTACACGAGTCTTGCCCACTCAGGAGGCCCCTAGTACATCTAGCGCGCCAATACTCCTTACTATGCAACAATTAACGGCTGTAATGGATAATTCTGTCAAAACATTTTAGCCAAAATTAACCCTTGTCAGCGTAAGCGTGGCTGCTCTGTTTTAGTTACTGAAGAGCATGACGACGCTGATATTAATATCTCTGAAGGGCCCCTAACCCAATCTGAGGGGGCCAGGGAGGTTTTGTCTGAGGGAGAAATTACTGATTTAGGGAACATTTCTCAGCAGGCTGAATCTGATGTGATTACATTTAAATTTAAATGGGAACATCTCCGCATTTTGCTTAAGGAGGTATTATCCACTCTGGATGATTGTGAAAATTTAGTCATCCCAGAGAAACTATGTAAAATGGACAAGTTCCTAGAGGTGCCGGGGCTCCCAGAAGCTTTTCCTATACCCAAGCGGGTGGCGGACATTGTTAATAAAGAATGGGAAAGGCCCGGTATTCCTTTCGTCCCTCCCCCCATATTTAAAAAATTGTTTCCTATGGTCGACCCCAGAAAGGACTTATGGCAGTCAGTCCCCAAGGTCGAGGGAGCGGTTTCTACTTTAAACAAACGCACCACTATTCCCATAGAGGATAGTTGTGCTTTCAAAGATCCTATGGATAAAAAATTAGAAGGTTTGCTTAAAAAGATGTTTGTTCAGCAGGGTTACCTTCTACAACCCATTTCATGCATTGTCCCTGTCACTACTGCCGCATATTTCTGGTTTGATGAACTGCTTAAGGTGCTCGATAGTGACTCTCCTCCTTATGAGGAGATTATGGACAGAATCAATGCTCTCAAATTGGCTAATTCTTTCACTCTAGACGCCTCTTTGCAATTGGCTAAGTTAGCGGCTAAGAACTCTGGGTTTGCTATTGTGGCGCGCAGAGCGCTTTGGTTGAAATCTTGGTCGGCTGATGCGTCTTCCAAGAACAAGCTACTAAACATTCCTTTCAAGGGGAAAACGCTGTTTGGTCCTGACTTGAAAGAGATTATCTCTGATATCACTGGGGGTAAGGGCCACGCCCTTCCTCAGGATCGGCCCTTCAAGGCAAAAAATAGACCTAATTTTCGTCCCTTTCGTAAAAACGGACCAGCCCAAGGTGCTACGTCCTCTAAGCAAGAGGGTAATACTTCTCAGGCCAAGCCAGCTTGGAGACCAATGCAAGGCTGGAACAAGGGAAAGCAGGCCAAGAAACCTGCCACTGCTACCAAGACAGCATGAAATATTGGCCCCCGATCCGGGACCGGATCTGGTGGGGGGCAGACTCTCTCTCTTCGCTCAGGCTTGGGCAAGAGATGTTCTGGATCCTTGGGCGCTAGAAATAGTCTCCCAGGGTTATCTTCTGGAATTCAAGGGACTTCCCCCAAGGGGGAGGTTCCACAGGTCGCAGTTGTCTTCAGACCACATAAAAAGACAGGCGTTCTTACATTGTGTAGAAGACCTGTTAAAAATGGGAGTGATTCATCCTGTTCCATTAAGAGAACAAGGGATGGGGTTCTACTCCAATCTGTTCATAGTTCCCAAAAAAGAGGGAACGTTCAGACCAATCCTAGATCTCAAGATCTTAAACAAATTTCTCAAGGTCCCATCGTTCAAGATGGAAACCATTCGAACTATCCTTCCTTCCATCCAGGAAGGTCAATTCATGACCACGGTGGATTTAAAGGATGCGTATCTACATATTCCTATCCACAAGGAACATCATCGGTTCCTAAGGTTTGCATTCCTGGACAAACATTACCAGTTCGTGGCGCTTCCTTTCGGATTAGCCACTGCTCCAAGGATTTTCACAAAGGTACTAGGGTCCCTTCTAGCGGTGCTAAGACCAAGGGGCATTGCAGTAGTACCTTACCTGGACGACATTCTGATTCAAGCGTCGTCCCTTCCTCAAGCAAAGGCTCACACGGACATTGTCCTGGCCTTTCTCAGATCTCACGGCTGGAAAGTGAACGTGGAAAAGAGTTCTCTATCCCCGTCAACAAGGGTTCCCTTCTTGGGAACAATTATAGACTCCTTAGAAATGAGGATCTTTCTAACAGAGGCCAGAAAAACAAAGCTTCTGGACTCTTGTCGGATACTTCATTCCGTTCCTCTTCCTTCCATAGCTCAGTGCATGGAAGTGATCGGGTTGATGGTGGCGGCGATGGACATAGTTCCTTTTGCGCGCATTCATCTAAGACCATTACAACTGTGCATGCTCAGTCAGTGGAATGGGGACTATACAGACTTGTCTCCGAAGATACAAGTAAATCAGAGAACCAGAGACTCACTCCGTTGGTGGCTGTCCCTGGACAATCTGTCTCAAGGGATGATGTTCCACAGACCAGAGTGGGTCATTGTCACGACCGACGCCAGTCTGATAGGCTGGGGCGCGGTCTGGGGATCCCTGAAAGCTCAGGGTCTTTGGTCTCGGGAAGAATCTCTTCTACCGATAAATATTCTGGAACTGAGAGCGATATTCAATGCTCTCCAGGCCTGGCCCCAGCTTGCGAGGACCAGGTTCATACGGTTTCAATCAGACAACATGACGACTGTTGCGTACATCAACCATCAGGGGGGAACAAGGAGTTCCCTAGCGATGGAAGAAGTAACCAAAATTATTCTTTGGGCGGAGTCTCACTCCTGCCACCTGTCTGCTATCCACATCCCAGGAGTGGAAAATTGGGAAGCGGATTTTCTGAGTCGGCAGACATTGCATCCGGGGGAGTGGGAACTCCATCCGGAAATCTTTGCCCAAGTCACTCACCTGTGGGGCATTCCAGACATGGATCTGATGGCCTCTCGTCAGAACTTCAAAGTTCCTTGCTACGGGGCCAGATCCAGGGATCCCAAGGCGGCTCTAGTGGATGCACTAGTAGCACCTTGGACCTTCAAACTAGCTTATGTGTTCCCGCCATTTCCTCTCATCCCCAGGCTGATAGCCAGGATCAAGCAGGAGAGGGCGTCGGTGATCTTGATAGCTCCTGCGTGGCCACGCAGGACTTGGTATGCAGATCTGGTGAATATGTCATCGGCTCCACCTTGGAAGCTACCTTTGAGACGAGACCTTCTTGTTCAGGGTCCGTTCGAACATCCGAATCTGGTTTCACTCCAGCTGACTGCTTGGAGATTGAACGCTTGATTTTATCGAAGCGAGGATTCTCAGATTCTGTTATCGATACTCTTGTTCAGGCCAGAAAGCCTGTGACTAGAAAGATTTACCACAAAATTTGGAAAAAATATATCTGTTGGTGTGAATCTAAAGGATTCCCTTGGGACAAGGTTAAGATTCCTAGGATTCTATCCTTCCTTCAAGAAGGATTGGAAAAAGGATTATCTGCAAGTTCCCTGAAGGGACAGATTTCTGCCTTGTCGGTATTACTTCACAAAAAGCTGGCAGCTGTGCCAGATGTTCAAGCCTTTGTTCAGGCTCTGGTTAGAATCAAGCCTGTTTACAAACCTTTGACTCCTCCTTGGAGTCTCAATTTAGTTCTTTCAGTTCTTCAGGGGGTTCCGTTTGAACCCTTACATTCCGTTGATATTAAGTTATTATCTTGGAAAGTTTTGTTTTTAGTTGCGATTTCTTCTGCTAGAAGAGTCTCAGAATTATCTGCTCTGCAGTGTTCTCCTCCTTATCTGGTGTTCCATGCAGATAAGGTGGTTTTACGTACTAAACCTGGTTTTCTTCCAAAAGTTGTTTCTAACAAAAACATTAACCAGGAGATTATCGTACCTTCTCTGTGTCCAAAACCAGTTTCAAAGAAGGAACGTTTGTTGCACAATTTGGATGTTGTTCGCGCTCTAAAATTCTATTTAGATGCTACAAAGGATTTTAGACAAACATCTTCCTTGTTTGTTGTTTATTCAGGTAAAAGGAGAGGTCAAAAAGCAACTTCTACCTCTCTCTCTTTTTGGATTAAAAGCATCATCAGATTGGCTTACGAGACTGCCGGACGGCAGCCTCCCGAAAGAATCACAGCTCATTCCACTAGGGCTGTGGCTTCCACATGGGCCTTCAAGAACGAGGCTTCTGTTGATCAGATATGTAGGGCAGCGACTTGGTCTTCACTGCACACTTTTACCAAATTTTACAAGTTTGATACTTTTGCTTCTTCTGAGGCTATTTTTGGGAGAAAGGTTTTGCAAGCCGTGGTGCCTTCCATTTAGGTGACCTGATTTGCTCCCTCCCTTCATCCGTGTCCTAAAGCTTTGGTATTGGTTCCCACAAGTAAGGATGACGCCGTGGACCGGACACACCTATGTTGGAGAAAACAGAATTTATGTTTACCTGATAAATTTATTTCTCCAACGGTGTGTCCGGTCCACGGCCCGCCCTGGTTTTTTTAATCAGGTCTGATATTTTATTTTCTTTAACTACAGTCACCACGGTACCATATGGTTTCTCCTATGCAAATATTCCTCCTTAACGTCGGTCGAATGACTGGGGTAGGCGGAGCCTAGGAGGGATCATGTGACCAGCTTTGCTGGGCTCTTTGCCATTTCCTGTTGGGGAAGAGAATATCCCACAAGTAAGGATGACGCCGTGGACCGGACACACCGTTGGAGAAAGAAATTTATCAGGTAAACATAAATTCTGTTTTTCGCCTGGCATCTAGTTAGACTTCTACTTCAGTCAGAAAGGCCCCTTCACTCTGGTAATGCAGATGAAGGAGGCCCCGTTTTCGCGCCTCAATTGCGCAGTTTATTTCCTTGGCAGTGCATGCAGCTTCATTTGAGGGTCCTGTGGGTAAAGAAAACGGACTCAGGAAGGTTTATTTCAGTGCTGAATCACTCTAAGGGAAGGTAAAAAGCTGCAGCAAGGCTGTGGCAGTGATTGTTGTGTGATAAAAATTGTTTATTTGAACAAATAGCTCCGTTTTGCTCATTTTAAGGGTAAAGCCTTGAAACTTGGTGTGCAATACTTTCAAGGCATTAGGACTCTGGGGTGCAAATTTTGTAAAAATCGGACATTGCCTTCATAGTTTTTCAAACTTTCAGAAATAAAGTGTGCTTGTTTATTATTTAAAGAGACAGTAACGCTTTTCTTTAAAAACGTTTTTATTGCATTATTAGCCTGCCATATTCTGTCTAACATGTCTGTACCTTCAGATAGCTTATGTTCTCTATGTATGGAAGCCAAGGTGGTTCCCCCTATTAATGTTTTGTGCAAATTGTGTCATAGCGTCCAAACAAAGTAAGGACAGTACTGTCACATTTAATAAGATTGCCCAGGATGATTCTTCATGTGAAGGTAGTGGGGATAGTTCATCATCCTCTCGTTCTGTGTCAACACCTGTTTTGCCAGCGCAGGCGATACCTAGTACATCTAGCGCGCCAATGCTGGTTACTATGCAGCAATTAACTGCAGTGATGGATAATTCTATAGCAAATCTATTATCCAAACTGCCATCCTATTCTAGAAAGCGTGATTGCTCAGTTTTTAAATACAGAAGATGAGCAGGTTAGCGCTGAGGACAATTTATCAGTTGTTCCCTCACATCAATCTGAGTATAGCAGTGAGGGAGGGCCTGTCTGAAGGGGAAGTTTCTGATTCAGGAAAAGTTTCTCAGCAGGCAGACACTGATATCGTGACTTTTAAATTTTAAGTTAGAACACCTCCGCGCCCTGCTTAAGGAGGTCCTAACTACTCTAGATGATTGTGATTCTCTGGTAATTCCAGAGAAATTGTGCAAGATGGACAAATTCTTAGAGGTTCCAGTGCACGCTGATGCCTTTCCGATACTCAAGCGGGTGGCGGACATAGTGACTAAGGAGTGGGAAAAGCCAGGCATACCTTTTGTTCCACCTCCTATATTCAAGAAAATGTTCCCCATTGTCGACCCCAGAAAGGACACATGGCAAACGGTTCCTAAGGTTGAGGGGGCGGTTTCAATGTTAGCTAAGCGCACAACTATTCCTATTGAGGACAGTTGCGCTTTCAAAGATCCTATGGATAAAAAATTAGGACTGTTAAAAAAGAATTTATTCAGCAGGGTTTACTTCTTCAACCAATCTCGTGCATTATTCCTGTCACTACCACAGCGTATTTTGGTTCGAGGAACTGGAAAATTCGCTTCAAAGGGAGACTCCATATGATGAAGTCATGGACAGAATTCACGCACTTAAGTTGGCTAATTCATTTATTTTGGATGTCGCTTTTCAATTGCTAAGTTAGCGTAGAAAAATTCAGGGTTTGCTATAGTGGCGCGCAGAGCGCTTTGGCTAAAATCCTGGTCGGCGGATGTGTCGTCCAAGAATAAATTGCTTAATATTCCTTTCAAGGGTAAGACCCTATTCGGCCCGGAATTGAAAGAGATTATTTCAGACATTACTGGTGGAAAGGGACATGCCCTCCCACAAGATAGGCCTTTTAAGGCTAAGAACAAATCTAATTTTCGTTCCTTTCGCAATTTCAGGAACGGACCAAATCCTAACTCTGCGGCCTCCAGACAAGAAGGCAACACTTCCCAACCTAAACCAGCATGGAAACCATTGCAAGGTTGGAACAAGGGTAAACAGGCCAAAAAGCCTGCTGCTGCTACCAAGACAGCATGAAGGGGTACCCCCCGATCCGGGACCGGATCTAGTAGGGGGCAGACTCTCTCTCTTTGCTCATGCTTGGGCAAGAGATGTTCCGGATCCCTGGACACTAGAATAGTCTCTCAGGGATATCTTCTAGAATTCAAGGAACTTCCTCCAAAGGGAAGGTTCCACATGTCTCGCTTATCTTCAGACCAGATAAAGAGACAGGCATTCTTACACTGCGTAGGAGACATAGTAAAGATGGGAGTGATACACCCAGTTCCAATAACGGAACAAGGAAGATTTTACCAACAATCCAGGAGGGTCAATATATGACTACCGTGGATTTAAAGGATGCGTACCTGCATATTCCTATCCACAAAGATCACCATTAGTTCCTGAGGTTCGCCTTCCTGGAAAGACAGTTCGTGGCTCTTCCATTCGGTTTAGCCACTGCTCCCAGAATTTTCACAAAGGTGCTAGGGTCCCTTCTAGCGGTATTAAGACCGAGGGGCATTGCTATAGCACCTTATCTAGACGACATTCTAACCCAAGCGTCGTCTCTTTCCAAAGCAAAGGCCCATACAAGACATTGTTCTAGCCTTTCTCAGATCTCACGGGTGGAAGGTGAACGTAGAAAAGAGTTCCCTGTTCCCGTCATCAAGAGTTCCCTTTCTGGGAACAATAATAGATTCTATGGAAATGAAGATCTTCCTGACAGAGGTCAGAAAATCAAAAACTTCTGAGCGCTTGTCAAGTTTTTCAGTCTATTCTGCAGCCTTCCATAGCTCAGTGCATGGAAGTAATAGGATTAATGGTCGCAGCGATGGACATAGTTCCTTTTGCTCGAATTCATCTAAGACCATTACAACTGTGCATGCTCAAACAGTGGAATGGGGATTATGCAGACTTGTCTCCCCAGATTCAAGTAGACCAGGTAATCGGGGATTCTCTCCGCTGGTGGTTGTCTCAGGATCACCTGTCTCAGGGAATGAGTTTCCGCAGACCAGAGTGGGTCATCGTCGCGACCGACGCCAGTCTCTTAGGCTGGGGCGCGGTCTGGGACTCTCTGAAAGCTCAAGGTCTATGGTCTCGAGAAGAGTCTCTTCTTCCAATAAACATTTTAGAACTGAGAGCGATATTCAATGCGCTCCTGGTTTGGCCTCACCTGACAAAGGTCAAATTCATATGGTTCCAGTCGGACAACATGACGACTGGAGCATACATCAATCATCAGGGGGGAACAAAGAGTTCCTTGGCGATGAGAGAGGTATCCAAGATCATCAAATGGGCGGAGGATCACTCCTGCCACCTATCTGCAATTCACATCCCAGGAGTGGACAACTGGGTGGCGGATTATTTGAGTCGTCAGACTTTCATCCGGGGGAGTGGGAACTCCACCCGGAGGTCTTTGCCCAATTAACTCAACGATGGGGCATTCCAGATATGGATCTGATGGCGTTTCGCCAGAACGCCAAGGTTCCTCCATACGGGTCCAGATCCAGGGATCCCAAGGTGACACTGGTGGATGCATTAGTGGCTCCTTGGTCGTTCAACCTAGCTTATGTGTTTCCACCGTTCCCTCTCCTTCCCAGGCTTGTAGCCAGGATCAAACATGAGAAGGCTTTGGTGATCTAATAGCTCCTACGTGGCCACGCAGGACTTGGTATGCAGACCTGGTGAATATGTCATCGGCTTCACCATGGAAGCTACTTTTGAGACAGGATCTTCTAGTACAAGGTCCATTCGAACATCCAAATCTAGTCTCTCTCCAACTGACTGCCTGGAAATTGAACGCTTAATTCTATCTAAGCGTGGGTTTTCTGAATCGGTTATAGATACTTTGGTTCAGGCCAGAAAGCCTGTGACTAGGAAAATTTTCCAATAAGATATGGCAAAAAATATATCTGTTAGTGCAGATCCAAGGGATACTCTTGGAGTAAAATGAAGGTTCCAAGAATACTTTCCTTTCTCAGAGAGGGCTTGGATAAAGGTTTGTCAGCTAGTTCTCTTAAAGGACAGATATCTGCTCTGTCGGTTTTGTTACACAAGCGTCTGGCAGCTGTGCCAGATGTACAGGCTTCAGTTAGGATCAAGCCTGTGTATAGACCTATGACTCCTCCTTGGAGTCTAAACTTAGTTCTTTCAGTTCTTCAGGGGGTTCCTTTTGAACCTATGCATTCCATAGATGTTAAATTACTATCTTGGAAAGTTTTGTTTTTGGTTGCTATTTCTTCTGCTAGAAGAGTTTCAGAGTTATCTGCTTTGCAGTGTACTTCTCCCTATGTGGTATTCCATACAGATAAGGTAGTTTTGCGTACCAAGCCTGGTTTTCTTCCAAAGGTCGTTTCTAACAGGAATATTAACCAGGAGATTGTGGTTCCTTCTCTGTATCCGAATCCAGTTTCAAAGAAGGAACGTTTGTTACACAACCTAGATGTAGTCCGTGCTTTAAAATTCTATTTAGAAGCAAATAAGGATTTCAGACAAACATCATCCTTGTTTGTTGTGTATTCTGGTAAAAGGAGAGGACAGAAAGCTACTGCTACCTCTCTTTCCTTTTGGCTGAAAAGCATCATCCGATTGGCTTATGAGACTGCTGGACGGCAGCCTCCTGAACAATTTACAGCTCATTCTACTAGAGCTGTGGCTTCCACATGGGCCTTCAAGAACGAGGCTTCTGTTGATCAGATCTGTAGGGCAGCGACTTTGTCTTCCCTGCATACTTGGCCAAATTTTACAAATTCGATACTTATGCTTCTTCGGAGGCTATTTTTGGGAGAAAGGTTTTGCAAGCCGTGGTGCCTTCCGTTTAGGTAACCTGATTTGCCCCCTCCCTTCATCCGTGTCCTAAAGCTTTGGTATTGGTTCCCACAAGTAAGGATGAAACCGTGGACTGGACACACCAGTGTTGGAGAAAACAGAATTTATGTTTACCTGATAAATTTCTTTCTCCAACGGTGTGTCCGGTCCACGGCCCGCCCTGGTTTTTTAGTCCGGTTTGAAAAATTCTTTCTTTATACACTACAGTCACCACGGCACCCTATAGTTTCTCCTTTTTCTCCTAACCGTCGGTCGAATGACTGGAGGGCGGAGCCAGAGGGGGGGCTATATGGACAGCTCTTGCTGTGTGCTCTCCTTGCCATTTCCTGTAGGGGAAGAGAATATCCCACAAGTAAGGATGAAACCGTGGACCGGACACACCGTTGGAGAAAGAAATTTATCAGGTAAACATAAATTCTGTTTTTTATAATTTGGCATAATTACTACCTCTCTTTATATGAGTTCGTAGACCTCCTTAATGCACTCCTTGATTACCCAATGTTTTTTTTGTGTGTGTTTAACATGACATTGCTATTGACTTTCTAAACTTGATCCATACAAAGCAAAATCAACTGGGTACAACTCCCTTTAGAACAGCAAAGGATTTGAACTATATTTTACATGCTACCCTTCCTCAATAACATATGGCCTTAGGCAGCATTCTGAAATGACACCCATAACAACTATCAGAATCAATTAATACTAATTTATGTTTAAGTTTTATACTTTTGGAGCTTTACTAGATCATCAGGAAGGTCTGATAACACATTTTTGTAATATTGAATGTTCCAAGGGTTAGCACATTAGGTAACCTAGCGTTTAAACCCTTACCAGACAGTTTAAGGACCTGTCTTGGGCTGTTAGCGCATGTCTGAGCCCTGTGTCAGTGTGCCCGCTCAATTTCTGCATGCCTCAGGAGTATTGTGACCACATTTCCAAACTGCCATTCAAGGACGCCCCCCCGCAAGCCCAGGCGCCCTCACTCCCCCTCCTCCAAAAAAGGTGATTTTGATACTATTGTGCACCATTGTCAATCAAGTAACAAGTCATTTGTTAGATATCTAATCACTTTGCAAATAAAAAAAAAAGAGAAAAACACAATCTGAGCACAAACCCCAATCTTAATTGAGTGCAGCAAATGAAAAAATTGTCTTAAGTCTTTAAACAAGAGAAAAAGTTACCTGTGCATTTTAAATAAAGTACACACCCCCTCCAGCCGCCCATGCTATGCCCTACCATCTCACTGCCCAGTCTGCCCTGATACTTTACCTGTATTGACCGGGTTGCTTTACACAAATATCCCTATTAATTCAGTTAATGGGAGCAAAAAAGGTCCTCCAGCATGTACTGCTATTCCAGAACACGGCAAAGTTATCCCAAATAAGCACAACTACCGTAGCAGATGCCAAGGAAGAAGGATTGAGGAGCAGGCACTACTCGAGTCTCGACTAGCGGCAGAACCAGAGGGGGCGGAGATATATGAAAAATAACAAACATTCATATCCCCGATTCCGACTTCCCTCATAACTTACTGGTGGCGCCTCTGATCTGGAGTTTGGCCCTGGCCCACCCCTGCCCCCTGGGACCATGTCGTCTAGACTCTCCTGAGTCTGACAATCTGCCGCCCTAGAGTCTCAGTCAATCCCTAGATCCGCGCGGCTGTGTCTGATGTCACTGCTGTCGGTATCAGTGCTGGCTGTCAGTTTGTTTCTTTTCATTCCGGAACACTGAATGAAGGAACCCGGGACAGACCTTTAAGATGCAGGACTGTCCCGGGCAATCCGGAATACGTGGTCACAGTGAAGCAGTGCAGAAATAGTGTAATGGAGGACTCCTGAGGCTAGCGATCGCAGGACAAGGTGTGCTTGTGATCCCAGCATGAGATACACACTGTGATCAGCTTGTATCTCATGCTGTAACTGAATTTATTCAATATGAGTCTATCCAGTAACAGATTAGTAGCAGCCATGTACGACAGTTACTAAGTATAATTCATATACTGGGCTCAGCAGTAAACTGATTAAATAGCCCTTGTTGCTTTAAGGTGTGCAAGGGCAGGGTCACTACACATCCCTATGACAAGCTTGAAGTACACAAAATCCTTAGCACCATGCTGAGGATTTTGTGTACTTCTGTTACTAAGTATGCATTCACTGTAACAGCCAATAACAGTGACTGTATACTTTAAAGCTGCCTGGATACTAGCAGCTTGCAAAGCATGCTGGTGTCACTGGATACCTCAGGAGTGAGGCAGTCTAGTGATGCCTAACCCAGTGCCCCCATAGTCATGTGATCAATTTAACAGCAAAAGTGATCACATTTCATAAATGACAAGCCATTGTTTTGCAAACAATGGCTTGTCTTTCCCTCCTCATCTGATTTTCTGACAGACAGAGAGAGACATGTGACCTGTTGCTCCCAGTCAAAGATATTGGGCTAGATTACAAGTGGTGCGCTAACATTTGTGCAAGAGCGATATGGGGATTTTGCATGCAACAGAAAAAACACTCGTATTGCAAGTTTAAAGTAAACACGGTTGCGAGAGGGCAATCACATTTTACGCTTGTCGGGTTAGTGCGACTGAAAACATTCCCTAAAGGGTAGCGCATTACAAAAAAGTTGTACAGCATAAATACATTGAAAAATACAGTTAAATTTAAAGGGACAGTCCACACCAGAATTTTTGTTTTAAAAGATACATACTCCTTTAATTACCAATTCCCCAGTTTTGCATATCCAACACAGTTATAATTATACATGTTTCTGTAATTACCTTGTATCTAAGCCTCAGCAGACTGCCCCCTTATTTCAGTTCATTTGACACACTTGCATTTTAGCCAATCAAAGCTGTCTCCATGGTAAATTCACATGCACAAGTTCAATGTTATCTATATGAAACACGGGAACTAATGCCCTCTAGTGGTGAAAAACTATCAAAATGCATTTAGATTAGAGACGGCCTTCAAGGTCTAAGAAATTGGCATATGAAATTCCTAGGTTTAGCTTTCAACTAAGAATGCCAAGAGAACAAAGCAAAATTGGTGATAAAAGTAAATTGGAACGTTGTTTAAAATTACATGCCCTATTTGAAACATGAAAGTTTTTTTTTTACTTGACCGTCCCTTTAAATAAACACTATCTGATAAAAAAAAATATTCATCTAAATATAAAAAAATAAAAAGTTATAAGGCCTTAAAGGAATATGGTATATGACAAGTTGTTTGACTGCAAAGGGCTATATTGTTTATATACATATACATGTCTAAATATGAATATGTATGTGTGTACAGATGTATTTGTGTTTTACTGTATATTTACTGTACATATTTAAAGAACCAGTAAATACAATAGATTTGTACAATCAACAAATGTGTGATAAAAAGAAAATATAATAGCACTTAGTCTGAACTTCAAATGAGTTGTAGTTTTTTTCTGACAAATTTCAGTTATGTCTATTTCCACCACTCTTGTATCATGTGACAGCCATCAGCCAATCACAAATGTATATACATATTTTCTGTGAATTCTTGCACATGCTCAGTAGAAGCTGGTAAATATATAAGGACGTCAATTTTGTAAATTGTAAAAAGTTGTTTAAAATTGCATGCTCTATCTGAATATAGAAAGCTTAGTTTTGACTTGAGTGTTCCTTTAACATGCCAATGTTCACATACAGGAATTTTTTATTATTATTGTAAATACATGATATATATATATATATATACACACACACACACGTGGCCCTTGGTTTATGCCGGTTCAATTTCCTCTGTTTCAGAATAACAACCTTTTTTTCCAGTCATGTGACTGCTATTGGAAAGCAGTGCACTAATTAAAATAGCCAGTACGTGGAGCTGTTCGCTTGTGTTGCAGCAAGGTAATGCAAGTTTAGCAGACTGAAATTGATCTGTGTACACAGAGCAACAAGACCTAGCAGCCACTTCCCTTTTATCTTCTTGTCCAGCTGCTTGATGTGAGGGTGCCCAACTGCTTAATCACTCCAGATTGAAATGCATAGAATAGGTGGAGACCCAATATTATCTAACATGCTTACAATCCAGAGAACTGTTTGCAGAAAAATGCAAGTAAAACAACGTTTTTGTTCATTAAACTTAGTTTGATGATGATACAATCTGTTGTGTAATTATTTTATTAGGTGATGTTTAGCAAATGTTTTTGTTCATGAAACTTAGTTTGATGATGATACAATCTATATTATTAGGTTTATAATGCTGTTTAGCATTTAAAGTTTTCATTTCAAAGCTTTAAGAATAATGTATTAGATGTTACTTATGACAATTTTGAGAGGGGCCTGGAACCTAACTCCCTCAATTCCCATTGACTTATATTATAAACTGGGTTTCAATTTACAACGGCTTCGATTTACAACCATTCCTTCTGGAACCTAACCCTGACATAAACTGAGGACTACCTGTGTGTATGTATGTATATATATATATATATATATATATATATATATATATATATATATATATATATATATATAATCTCCCTATACCTATATATTTATTCCTATAGATATATAGGCATAGATATATATTTTGTATTAAAATATTAATAATAATTATTAAAAATGATTATAGATGTTGTAAAATCTAAATAATCCATTACAGTATCTACAATATTTTTAGTAATTAATATTTTTTAATATTTTAGATTTAATACTTTAACACCGCTCTTTAAGATTAGTAATTATTCACGTGCGCTAACTCGACACCAACTTACACCTAAAGTGAGAAGCCTATTCCAATTTTCTTCACATCAAAATTTTTTAATTATTATTGTTGAATATATTTCTATATACATTTGATAATGTTAACCCCTTAACGACCAGCGCCATACCCTGTACAACGCTGGTGGTTAAGCTCTGAAGGACCAGCGCTGTACCCTGTATGACGCTCCTTTTCTGGGTCACTCTCTGTGCGAATAGGGCAGTGCAGAAATAGACAGGCAGAGATACCGATGCAGAGAGGGACACTCTGGCAGAAGTGGGTGGGACTACTACCCTACAGAAATTTTTTTATCTGAGAGCGGCAGACAGATAGTGTCACTGAGGCCCTTGCATCTGTCTCTATTGGTCTGCCCTCTATAAGACCTGCTGCTGGAAGCCCCAGCACAGATGTAAGTGATGGTGTGGCATGAGTACCCCTAAATGCCACATCTCCAGAAATTCCCCCTTTTAGTGCTCACCCATGTGTATATTTGGATGTAGACAATTTTACACCCATTCGTACCTAGATATATTTTTCTGGGAAGATATTGTGCATGAAATAGTCTCCCATACAAATGCTGCCCAATATCTTGCTGCAAACACCACAAGTTATATAACCAAATTTAATACCACAGAATTAAAAATATTTTATGCCCTAACCCTATGTATGGGAATTATTAAAAAAACAAAAAAAAAAACACTTACTGGAACAAAGATCCAGTTTTAGAGACCCCCATATTTTCAATTCAGTCACAAGGACACTATATGAAAGGCTGTCATGTTTTTTTTTTTCGTTTTTTTTTAATTTGTTTTAATTAGTTTTTTTTATTATTTTAATATTTTAATTGAGGACAACAGTATTCAAATAAATCAAACAGTTACATCATACTTGGTATTATGACACATATGTGTTAGAGTAAAGTCCTCATTTTTTGTCCCCTTGTTTTTTCATGGTCACTCTTGGACCTGTGATATCTCAATAGATCAAGTCTTGGGGTTGGTTAAATCTGTGAAAAAACATCATTGGATCACAAAAGAACAAAAATAAAAAATTGCATCTCTAGATAATTAATAAAAAGAAATGTTAAACATAAAACAAGTGGAGATGCTAGCCACCAGAACTGTAAACAACAATTTAAACATTAACAGCCTCATTGTAAAACTTAATTAGGTTACACGAGTATGTCGTGAAGACAGTTATTTTAAGTAAAGATTATATATAGCTAAGCCTCGCAAAAAATCTGACCAAATACAATAGCAGAGATATAAAAAATGAACTTCATTATTGTTGCTTAGTTAGGAAATTATCTTGTTTCTGTTGAGTGGATATCTAATAAACCATGTGTGTCAGGCCAAGGAGTATTACTGTGTCAATAGAACTTTTTCGATTTAATCAGCTGCATTCCTTTTTTATCTGTGGATCTGTGTATGCAGTTTGATGATAACGTGTCAAGTGAGAGATTGCAATCTGTTTGCTTTGTTAGTGTTGTAACTCCTCCACGCGGCCCCGGCCGTGAGCCACAAGGAGGGGGGGGATTGTATTTTAAAATATGTTGTTATGCATGTGCTCTGTGTAAAGTATCTTTGACCCATAATAATAAATTGACATATCTAATACGAGCATAAAAATAAACAAAATGTTGATCGTCACAGTTAAATCTATGGAACATTCTAACTATAGTACTTTGCAAACCTATCTTCCTCTCTAATTTAACAACAGTGGTAACATTTTGATGGCTATAGAAAGGGAGTCCAGGGAATAGAGGGTACTTCTTATAGAATACTAAAAAAACATGCAGACACATTTATATGTGAATTATGAGTTTACAGTTAAACAATGTCTTTTTATAAACATAGCGTTAGGTCATTGAGGTTTATTAGCGAGTATCTATAGGGCCATATTATAGTGTGAGCAAGCTATCTTCCTTTTAGGTTTACTAACATGGGCATATCCTTAGTTTTTATATGGAAGGTGACCAGAAAGTGGTAACTATGTCCATTCATCTGGTTATAATGTCGTAAGTCAGAATCGGCATCTAATACTGCTGTGAGGCATGAATCCCTTACAGGATTTTGTGGCGTAGCTAGGATTTCTTCATATTTTGTGCAGTCCGGGGTGCCTTACGGACCACTAGTGTGAAGTAAGGGTCGTACTGTCTCTGTGGTTATGGCCTCCCGGAGGTCCCCCTCAAGCCCCCTGGGCGGCTGATCCAGATCTAAAGACTGACTCATCTGCACGGGCAGTCTTGCTGTTCCAGTGTGACCCCTCTTTATTTGTGTATTAGATAGGTCCCCCCACTCGCTAGTGTAGGTAAGCATGGTAGCAGGATCCATTTTTGTCAGCTGGTGAAAAGTTGGCATCCTTGTAAGTTCCGTTTACAGATTGCAGGGTAGTGTAATTCAAATATGAAGGATCCGGTATTAGGAGATAAAGTGCTGCTTCAGTGTCTCTTTCACACCCACTTTTATTTGTCTGGTAAATGGCAGTCGGCTTAGACAGCGGGGCTTTTGTTGCCGATGTGTTATGTGGCTGTGAGAAGTTACCTGTTGCTGATGTCTCAGGCTGGTCGATCTCAACTATCTGCAAGACTGGGTCAGAGTAAAGTGTAAGCCTTTGGACAGTTGTAGATCGCGTTCTGAGATCGCCTTTTCTATAAGGTTTTGTAGAATAATTTCCAATTTGGCGAATCGTGAGTCCATGTTGTTAGAAAAGTCAGTGATCCACATGGCAATATCTGAGTGCGCCATTGTCCTCAGTGGTATAAATATGCTGTGTAGATAATCGATCTGGCTCCAGTAGGTAATAAATGCTGTGCAAGGTCTAGACTGTTATGTCAGATATGGTGTATTATCAGTTCTGGGGAAATACACCGGGTAACCGGGGGGGGGGTGACGCTGCCTGTTCTGCCTCTGGGGTCTCCTCCTGTTCTGCCTCTGGGGTCATTAATACAGCAAACTATTGGAACCTAGGTACCAAGTAAGTACGAATTTCATTGTTTGGCTGGAAAATGCTGTAATTTCAGACTAATAAACGGTGGGTTATTAACTCCTCTCTCGGAGCTCCAGAAAAATGCGACCGCTCAGCCTGGGGGTGTATCCTAGCAGCGACTCTGTCACGTTTTATGCACTTAAGCGTCAACAGCATTTCACACCCCCCCCCCCCCATAAAGATCACTCCTTGGTAGATAATATAAAATTTGCCCTTTATAAACCATTTCCAGACCAAGTTTACATGTATACATACAAGGGGAGCCTCGGGTTTAGGCACTACATCTAAAAAATAAAAATATGGCATACAATTTTATAAACTGCAAGAGTGGAGGTGGGTATACCTGGTCCTTTCGGGTGTATATGGTAAGGACAGCCATCTTGATCCTCTTGGTTGCCCACGCTATCGGGGAGCCAGTGCCAAAAGAGTTTAGGAACTATTTAACCCCCTTTTGATGAAAGGGTACCATTTATATCTTGATCATTTTTATACCGGTGTTTCTTTGTTGTGTATACTTTATTGATTTGGATACCTTAGCCTGAGGGACAATACAGAAAAATTTAAAGGGGTTCCGAAAAGACTGACTGATATTTTAAAAGGGTGGCAACTTCAGCTTTGTGCCAGGAGGAGCTGCTGTCAGTAGAAGTTAGGAACAAAAAGGACGTGCTCATGATTACAACAATCCATGATGAGAGCCCTGTCTCTGTGCGTGTCAAAGCTGATGTTCTAAGAAAACCAATGTGTGTATCTATATCTATTGTTGTTTTGGTAGAATGCAAAAATGCATAGGGATTATCTGCTTGAGCATGCCTAGAAGCTGTGAACTCAGTTGAAATACAATGCCGGTGTCTAAACACTGATAAGGGGCATGTGGGGTTGGCTTCTCTATGCAGCTTAGCTATGTAATTCATTTTGCTTATTTTTGAAAATTATTTTAAAATAGTAATTTTTTAAAAAAAATTATGCAAACTAATTTTAATTAAATAGCCCTTTTAGGATAAGCACAGATCTCAACCTGTTTTATGTCCCTTTAAGGCATAATATAATAAACACATGTTTTTTTTTTATCTTGCCAATCAGTTACTGCAGACATGCCTTGCTATGAGGCAGACCCAGGGCCTGGTATAAAAAGGTTGCAATTTATATGATGCAAAACATATAATTCATATATTTTGTAAAAAAAAAAAAAAAACTGCCCTGGAAAGATCTGTAGCTAACTCCAATATCAGCACCAGATAATAACAGGGATTTTGCCTCATCAAGCACCTGGTACTGTGAGGGCAGCACACTTTCGGCTAGATTACGAGTTGTGCGTTAGGAAGGGTGCGTTAGTTACGTGTACTTTATTTCCATTGCGCACTTTTCTTAACGTTGGTATTGCGAGTCTCCAAACAACCTCGTAACGCGTCACGGTAACACGACTACCGCGTTTATTTTCTATGCGTAATCAAGGCAGAGTTAAACATTCTCCCATAGAGATCAATGATAAAGAAAAATGGATTTAGTGAGTAGGCGCTAAAAGCTCAATGGGATTAGACCATTCTATCTTAAAAATATAATTTAATACATACAATTTAATACATTGGGTAGATAAATAAAAACAATCCTAAAGTCTACATGGATCCATGATGTTAAGAATCTAATCTTTAAAAGGAAAAGCCTAATCTTTAAAACCAACAGATAAAATCACATATGATGAGTTACACAACAATGTTAAAACACCAATGTTAGATATATAAATAGAAGATTGTCTTCATCAGGTAATACAAAACAGTGTCTAAAAACAGTACCAAAAATTACAGAGAATCCCAAAAAATACAATAAATACAAAGATTGCAAAAATTACAAAAATAATACTCCGTACAGTGTCCAATAAAATGATCCAAAAGCAAATGTGCGGTCAATGTGTCTTTATAATAAGCAATCCAACTGCAATCCAAATAGGTGAGGATAAAGAAAAGATGTGGCAGATAAAAATAATCCAAAAGTGTGTCCGTGTGACAGTAAAAAAATGAATTACAGTCGTGTGAGAAAAATGTGTCCAATATGTATAAAAATTCAAAAATCAAAACTGTTCCAGTGACAGTGATATCCAATAGGTTAAAGGTGCGTGGAAAGCGAATAAAAAATAAATAAAAATAAAATAATAGATGTAAATCCTGTAATTAAAACAGAAAAAACAGAGATGTAGTAACAATCATAAAACCATGAAATATATGAAATCTTGCTCACCAGTAAGTAGACACGTTTCGGACCTTAGCAGACCTTTATCAAGACTGTACTGTAGCTAGTTTGCTGGGAGCTTATATAGGGTAACTTCCTATGTTAATTCGGTCTGTTTTGGTGCCAATTTCTTGGTCCGCCCATTCCTGTTTGTCCCTATGTATGATGGGAAAATTTCCTTAATATTTTCATTTTAATATCTAAAAACCAAATTAACAATCTAAAAACCTAATTTATAGTTCTATTTTAGAGCCATATTGAGGAGTATTTTTGGTATGTGTATCCATTATAATGGGCTTTTATTAGATTTTACTGTCATAATGGTATATTAATCCGTATTTTCATCATATTGTTACTTTCTGTTTACATATGACCAAAATACTATGTCACTTCCGGTTTTCTCAGAGTTTAAATCTATAGATCATCCTTAACATTTACAGGTCATGTTATTTAAGACCCTTGTCCCCTAATCTTTTAGTTTGATAAAGCAGTCGTTGTCTGCTTTTAACATACTCCGATTTCCTTTTCATTCTGTGGCCGTTGATCGTCGGAACAAACCGGATGTTACATCACTTCCGGTTTGTGCGATCGCCGAAACCGAATGTTGCATCATTTCCGTTTTTTCAGATCGCCGAAACTGGAAGTGAAAAAGTGTGTCTAAAATGTTTTCATGACTACAAATGTTTATGAAGTGCAGTGGACAATCTTAAAAAATAGGGGGGGAGAAAATCAGTATGTCGATTGTTGTAAAACATAAACATAGTGTTATTCCGTTCTTTTAGGACTTCTATGTTGGTTAAAAAAACGTATATGATGTATTGCCAAACATAGACAAAGTGCTATACTATTTGCTTATGACATCTATGTTAATAAACAACTGTGTTATTTAGAAAACATCTGTGTGAATCAAAAAACATGTGTTCACCAAAAAACATATATAATCGTTTGACAAGTTTATGTCATGAGAGTGTCACAGTTGGAGTGGTCATGAGAAGAGGAATATATACATTACTTAGTATCAGTACAACCTAACTGATCTAGATTGCTATCTTAACATATATGAACCATTATGGAAAATATTATAGCTAGTATGTCCTATATTGAGTAGTAAACCAATAGGAAGATGCCCTGATGTGAGTATTTGATTAAGTTTTTGGCAAAAAGAAACTTATGTTTCCCCACAGTCCTTAGTTTAAGCTGTGGTAGGAGGATAGTTGCATTGGATTATGCCCTTATTTTTGCTTATGTTCACAGGAGGTATATTTTGCTTCACATATATAGGTATATTTTGCTTCACATATATCTCTATCTGACCTGCTAGTCAGTGAGGGTGGCTTTTAGCGTCTACCTTATACTGTGCAGAGATGGTATACTGAGCTATATCTCCAGGGATATAGTCAATAGAAAGAGTGTTAGATAGAGGTATTATATGTATAAGACAGAACTTGTTTGAGTTATTTTATTGTGTATATCCTACTGTATTAGCAAAAAATCCTTATTGTGATTCTCAGGATGTGGATACTAGATATTTATGAAAAGGTTAGGTCATTTATTTTGTATCGTAGAATAGGGATTTCACTTTCATAAGGTCTGGTTATCGACCAGAGTCATGTCTGATGGCTAGTGTGAAAACACATGCGGTCGTCATGGTATGTCTGGTCTACTTAGTCTTTTGTTTCAATCCAGCTTCTTATTCTGTGTTCCCTTTGTTTACAATATAAATAGTTATGGACACTTCTTGATTTTAATTATTATCAGTTTAGTCTTTTCTGAGTGATAGGAGGTGTGAGAGGTCCTCCTTTTGGTTCAAACCTTTTGGGTAAAGGCAGTCTAGCGTAAAAATCCATTTGGATTCATTAAATAGGAGTTTCTTTTCGTGGTCTCCTCCTCTCCAACTTTTATTGACCTTATGTATTCCAAAGAATTTGAAATCTTTTATGTTGCCTCTATGTGTTGTTGTAAAATGTTTGTATAATGGGGTCTCAGTATTGGACTTCTCGATACATAAAATATGCTCTCTAATTCTATCTTTAAGAGCTCTAGATGTTTGACCCACATACTGGAGCCCACAGGGGCAAGAGATAACGTATATTATTCCCTTATCATGACATCTTATTAAGTCCTGGATTTTATATTGTTCCTTCTTGCGGTATGGGGAAAAGCGATCAGTCTTCAGTCCGCTCTTGCACGCTTTGCAGCTCGGACACGGAAAGAAACCTTTAATGGGTTTACCTTCGGAATCTGTGCATCTCCTTTGTTTCTCGGGAGGCTCAGTGCCAGTTTGTTCTTCAGATTGTCGGTCTTTCTGTATATAAACCTTGGTTGAACTGTCAGTTTTTCAGCAATCACATCATCCTCTTTTAGTATGGCCCAGTGTTTCCTAATGATTCTTTCTATGATGAATCTGTTTGCACAGTACTCCGTAATCATGGGAACTTTAATGGTGTTATCTTCCCATTCATTCATTGGTTTCGTTTTATATTTAATGACATCCTTTCTGTCAATATTCTCAACTTCTTTGATTTTATCTTCCAGAATTTCTCTGGTGTATCCCCTTTCCAGAAATCTTTAGGTAACATATAATGTATAACCAATCCCGATTTTCATAATGTATCTCGTAGCATTATTTCTCATTTAAAGGGACATGAAACACAATAATCTATTTTCTCATTTATGTATAATATACGATTTTTAAATAATTTTCTTTCCATAAATTCTCAATTTTGCTTCAGTCTCTGTATCATTTGTTTAAGGAGCAGCAGGGCACTACTGGTTTCTAAATGAACACATAGGTGAACCAATGACAATCGGTATATATATGTAGCCACCAATCCGCAGTTAGAACATCGTATTTTTCTGCTCTTGAGATTACCTCTAAACACATTTCATCAAAAGATTAAACTTAAATTTGAAAATGAAGTTCAAATTGCAATGTCGTACATAATCGTGTAACATAAAATGCTTGCTAAATAGTTAATAATCCTCCGATTCTAATGAAATATATCCTTATTACCAACAATGGATTCTATTTCATATATCACAGTATTACGTTGTCTAGCGTGACATTCATAGATAACAATATAGCACATACTAGTTATTAAAATATAAATACGTTTTTTTATTGACATGCCAAGCTGTAAAATGAGTTATTGGATTGGATGCCGTTTTTACACGATCTCGGATGCGCCTTTGATTGGATGCCGTTTTTACGCGATCTCGGATGCGCCATGTTTGCTTAAGACATCACATGCCAAGCTGTAAAATGAGTTATTGGATTGGATGCTGTTTTTACACGATCTCGGATGCGCCATGTTGCTTAAGACGTCACATGCCAAGCTGTAAAATGAGTTATTGGATTGGATGCCGTTTTTATGCGATCTCGGATGCGCCTTTGATTGGAAGATGTTTTTACACAATCTCGGATGCGCCATGTTGCTTAAGACGTCACATGCCAAGGTGTTAAATCCGTCTGATTGGATTACGTTGTCCCGCAATATTTGATTTTGCACGTAACCCACGTTTGTGAATGAGAAGACAAGTTTAAAACCATGACGAGTATGGATTGTGTCAATCATGTACATTGTTGAACCATAGCTGATAAAGAACACAAAAATCTCTTGATGGCTGTCTCATTGAAGAAATGAATGAAGGCAATATGTTTTTCCTGCATAATATATTTTGAGGCAAGTGCAAATCTATGAATATACTCCATCTTGTTTAGTATGTTTGTCAACAATATTTTTCTTTTTATAAATAATTACTGTGCTGTGTTGAATTTTCTACATATCTAATTCCTAAAGATGCGCTTTTGTATTTGAATCAAGTAATCAATATGAATTGACCTTTATCATATGATAAATATATGTGATGCCTAATTATTCTAGATGTTATGTCCTGATCTTTTTTCTTAAAGGGACATTATACATGCTACACATTTTTTCTTAGCATATATGTTTTGTAGATCTATTTATATAGCCCATATTTTTTTTAAAAATGTATAGTTTTGCTTATTTTTAAATACCATTGCTGTGATTTTCAGACTCCTAACCAAGCCCCAAAGTTTGATGTGAATACCATCAGCTACCTTCTCCAGCTTGCTCCTGTTTGTGTAAAGGGTCTTTTCATATGCAAAAGAAGGGAGAGTGGGTAGTGTTTTATTTCCCACTTGCAATGTGGCTTTCCAGCTAACTTTTCAACAGAGCTAAGTTTTTAAACAATTTTCTCATGGATTTTTATTTCAGTATCTGTGCATCTTGTTCTTTAGAGTAGTCTATTACATGCAGTTCTATGAAAATGAGTTTATTATGTCCCTTTAATGTAAATGCTCAGTATTGTGTCATGTATGACTCCCACATTGTTAATCTCCAAATATATTACTGTGAGCATATATTTCTAATATAACTCTTAAAAGGACATGAAACCAGATTACTTCTAAATGAAATGTCTTTCTTAAATATTTCAAACACAATAATGTATCTTTAAGAAAATAGACTTTATTTAACAGGTCGAGAGAAATATGGCATACAGGCTTAGTATCCTAATCAAATATTTTCTTGTTTGAACAAGTACGTGTAGATATACCAACAATCCCTAAGGATTAGTATATGTTAGCATATGTTCTTGTTTGTTTAAAGAAACAGTCAAGTCAAGCAAAACAGTAATGATTTAAATCTCAAAAAATGCAAATTTTATAAAAATATATTGCAAACTTTTATCACCAATTTATATTAGTTCTCTTGGTGTTCTTAGTTGATATCTAACCCTAGGAGTTACATCTGCTCATTTTTTTGAGCTTGAAGAGTGCATCTAATCTGAATGCATTTTGACCACTAAAGGGCATTATTTTTTGTGTTTCATATAGAAAACATTGAGCTCATGCAGTATAGTTACCCTGGATTGATCAGTGATTGGCTGAAATGCCGGTCTGTCAAAAGAACAGAAATAAGCGGTCATTTTTCAGAGGCATAGATACAAGGTTAATCACAGAAGTAAAAGGTGTATTTTTCTAAGTCTTGTTTTTCCAAACTTGATAATGCGTAACAAAGTGTTTTCTTTGTAACCAACAATAATTAATGTTATGACTGTCCCTTTAAGATGTGTTGTTGGCATCAAAACAGTGATATGCCTTCATGTATAATTGTAATGGTCATTTTGTTTGAGATAGGTATGTGATGATGTAGTCTCCATACACTTGTAAATCACACTCTGCAAGTAATCTGCCTCCATGGACCCGGTCACATAGAAACAGATTATATACAGAGTGTGCTCCACAAGTGTAAGAAGACCACATCATCACATACCTATCCATTACACATTAAATAACAAAATATATATATATATATATATATATATATATATATATATATATATATATATATATATATATATATATATATAAAAAACTTCCTTCCTCTTCCTTCCCATCTTCTCACAAGACTGAGGCTCTGGGGGGGGCAACTGCCCCCTCCGATGAGTTCTCATCGGAGATGTTTGGGGAAGAGGGGAAGGAGGAGTACTGGGATCACCCGGCTGAGGAGGAGATGGAGGAGGGCCAGGAGCAGATGGCCCAGCAGCAGATGGCCCAGGATCAGATGGCCCAGCAGCAGATGGCGCATTATGCGCCCCCCGGAGGACCTGCAATACATCTTTCAGAGTATGCCAGATCTCTCTTTGGTCTCGTCGAATATCATTAATTGCTTCCGTCAAATGGATTCTGCTTTCCGCCTGTTCCCTCCGGGAGGCACGCATCTCTTCCAGAAAATCTCTTAATATCTGCAGCTCTGCTATCTCCTCCTGAGTAACTGCTGGTGCACGGCGGGCTGCTGGTGCAGGAGGGGCTGCTGCAGGGATCTCTTCTGCAGTGGGGGCTTCTTCAGAGGATGAGGATAGACAGATGTCTTCCATGTCTCCTCGAGGTGGCGAGTCATCTGCACCACTCTCATACCTGGGTGAAGGAGCCTGTGGGTGCTGTGCTGCCTCCTCCCCGGGCTCAGACTCTGTATATTGTAAAAAGAAAGAAATCGAGATATTAGCACAGTTCCAAATAAAGATGTAAATGCTTGTGCTTACAATAGAATTGCAAAGGCAGCCTCATTAATACACTTTCAAATACAACAATCAATACGTTGTCCGTGTTTTCCAAACCGTGTTTCTGATATCTATTTGGTCAATCTGAATGCACACCTAATCTGTAGACTAGATCCTAATGTGATGGCTTTTTGTGAAATGCACCTTTCGCAAGGTAATTGTGAATGCGTTTACGTTAGGGCTGCAACTAACGATTATTTTCATAATCGATTAATCGGCCGATTATTTTTTCGATTAATCGACTAATCGGATAAAAAGAGAATCAATAATAGTTTTCTATGTTTTAAATAAAATCCACATAATGAATGTTACAAATATAAACTTCAGACTAAAACTTTACATTAACACAACCGTTTCTTCAATTTTTAAGCAGCAGAGCACAGTTTTTTAATTAAACAAAACAATACCACAAACTGTTTGAAAAGAGGTAGAACTAGAAAGAGTTAAACTATCACTGTTAATAACATTCTGTTATTCACTCTTTCAGAAACTTTGCATTGAAATGCAAAAATCTCAACATGTCCACATGCTTCTGGCTAAGGCTGGTTCTCTGTTTGCAGCTATATTTCCTGCAGCAGAGAAAAGGCTGTTGAGGTGTATAAGTAGGGTTTTGCCAATTTCACCAAAGTGGGATATTTATCTTTGCTAGTATGTTCTACCTTGGCAAGGGGCCTCTCAATAAAGTAACCCTTGACTTCATTCTAACATAAAAATATCTTGAATATCTATATGCAATGATAAATAACCAGCTATAAGGTTAGGGGAAATATCTAGTCCGCTCTAAAAATAACAAATATATACTTTTAAAGGTTGAATCTGGAACGTATTATCACAATTTATTAAAAAAATAATAATCAAAAGCGCTAAGCACTGTATATCAATAACAGGACAAAGCCTTACACATTATTTATACAGTACATATAATCAGCAATAGCAAGCAATGCGCTAATAATTGTGCAATTGGGGCTAGGTGTAAATAACAAGCTCTGCACTATATCAAAAAATCATAGTTCCAAATCACCAGATTTAATATAAACAATCCAAATGATGACTATTATATCTGGGTTGCACATAAGCCAGGGGGGGTAGTTGAGGACGTTTGTAGACGTCCTTTAGGCTAAGGACATAACCATAAAACACAATACTATGTGCAGGAGCTCAGTGTTATAAAGCAGCTGGAGTAGTGCACAGACCAACTAATTGTAAACTGATTAATCGATTATGAGATTAGTTGTTGCAGCTCTAGTTTACGTAATAATGTCTAAAAAAAGCATAATTGCATTAATCATATCCTTAAATACATTTTTTATTTTTGATGTAAAGAGATTATTAAATGAGCTTACCGGAAGATGAGAGTGGCACCTTGGAGATGCTGGGACGCAACATTTCCTCCCACCAGGAATATTCCACAATCATTTCAGGACCGCCACCGGTCCCTGTTAGATATTGGTTTTCCCTTGAGAGCTTTCTTTTGAGTTCCATTTTGCAGTCCCGGTTGCGATGCTGTATGGATTTGACATCCCTGTTATGGACCCCCACTGCATTAACGGCATCCCTGATCTCCAGCCATAGCTTCCTCTTCTCCTTAGGGGTGGGTGGCCTTCTGAGCCTGCAGCCTCCTAGCCCTCTCCATATAAGCCTCTATGAGGGCCTCCTTCTCATCCATAGTAAATCTCGCCTCCCTATTCAGCTTGGCTTTCCCCTGTGATGTGAGCCTCTGTTTCCTGGACTGTGAAGCTCTACACTGCATGCCACTGGGCCCAGCCACTTCTTCATCTTGAACAAAGTGACCGGGTCCACCCACCGCTTCCTCCCCCCTTCCTGTCCTGTTCCTCTCCTGCCTAACCTCCTGCCTATCCTCCTCTACAATCTCTTCTCTGACCTCCTGCCTGATGAGCTCTAATAGCTCTGGGCTAATCTGCCCCCTATCCCCCCCTCCCGACATACTCAAACAAAAAGTGAATGTGCCCAAATGAAAGGGGGTCAAAATAAATAATAAAAATAAAAAAAAGTGATCAAAGTGTGAAAGGGATATAAATAAAAGAGGGTAAGGGGTATTAAACAGACAAAAATGTAGAAAAAGACTAAAATGAGGATATGTAAACAAAATCTAAGTATGGGATGGGTATGGGCTTACAGGGAATGGGGTATGGGCTTACAGGGAATGTGGCATGGGCTTAAAGGGAATGGGGTATGGGATGAAAGGGAATGGGGTATGGAGTGTAGTATGAGAGGGGATGGGGTATGGAGTGTATGGAGTGTTATTGATAAGTGTATGTAGGTATTGAATGTGTTTGCGTGTAAATGTGTTAAGTATTCAGAAAAACCACTCGCACACTCACCCAAACTCTCACTCACTACCGCTCTCTCACTATCTCACACTACCACTAACTCACTATCTCACACTACCATTAACTAACTCACTATCTCACACTACCACTAACTCACTATCTAACACTAACTCACTATCTCACACTACCACTAACTCACTCACTCTCTCACACTACCACTAACTCACTCACTAACACTAAATCTCACAATACCAGTAACTCGCTAAATCTCTCTAATCTCACAAAATCCTCCAGCAACACAGTCAAAGAAGCCATGCTTGGAGCGTGCTTATATACCCTATGTAAATGTTTAATGATGTACCAGTTTGGAAAGTAAAGGAGGTTTAGGTGTGCTTTGTTAGTAATTAGTATGTGTGCAATGTGTATTAGTTGTGTGAATTTGCGCATGCTCATATTGAGTTAGTATTTGTGGAATGTGTATAATGTGATGATGTCATAGTGATCGTTTTGCATAACATTGTCCAAAAGTATTATCTGTAAATGTAAATACATATTTGTAATCCTGTCGTATTTGTGAAGTGGTGTAAATGTTTCTTTGTACTAATGTTCCGTAATCTTGAATGCAAATGTTTTGTTTGTGTATGAGTGTGCAATTCTTTTTTCGTGTTGTTTTGTTCCGTGTTGCAAGATCGTAAGGTATTTATGTATTCCTCTTTTAGTGTAAATGTTGTTTATTCTTTTTCTTTTGCGATTGTGAATGTGTAATGCGTATGTGCTATGGTGCGTGATTGTTGTTTGTACATTTGATGTGTGTTTTTGTTGTGCATTATGTGGTATATGTAATATGACAGAGCAGTGCGTATTTCTCGCGAGATCGAGTGTTAGCTGAAAAATCTGTGCTTCTTTCATTTATCATTGATCTCAATTATAAATAATAGTAAACTAAGCGCTAGGACTACCCCTAAAGCTCACTCACATAAGTCCCCTAGTGGACAGCTAATATCGAGTATAAGAAAAATGGATTTAGTGAGTAGGCGCTAAAAGCTAAATAGGATTAGACCATTCTATCTTAAAAATATAATTTAATACATACAATTTAATACATTGGGTAGATAAATAAAAACAATCCTAAAGTCTACATGGATCCATGATGTTAAGAATCTAATCTTTAAAAGGAAAAGCCTAATCTTTAAAACCGACAGATAAAATCACATATGATGAGTTACACAACAATGTAAAAACACCAATGTTAGATATATAAATAGAAGATTGTCTTCATCAGGTAATACAAAACAGTGTCTAAAAACAGTACCAAAAATTACAGAGATTCCCAAAAAATACAATAAATACAAAGATTGCAAAAAATATAAAAATTATAATATGTACAGTGTCCAATAAAATGATCCAAAAGCAAATGTGCGGTCAATGTGTCTTTATAATAAGCAATCCAACTGCAATCCAAATAGGTGAGGATAAAGAAAAGATGTGGCAGATAAAAATAATCCAAAAGTGTGTCCGTGTGACTGTAAAAAAATTAATTAGTCGTGTGAGAAAAATGTGTCCAATATGTATAAAAATCAAAGAATCAAAAATCAAAACTGTTCCACATAGAACTTAGTAGTGACAGTGATTTCCAATAGGTTAAAGGTGCGTGGAAAGCGAATAAAAAATAAATAAAAAATAAAAAAAAAGATGTAAATCCTGTAATTAAAACAGAAAAAACAGAGATGTAGCAACAATCATAAAACCATGAAATATATGAAATCTTGCTCACCAGTAAGTCAACGCATTTCGGTCCTTAGCAGACCTTTATCAAGACTGTACTGTAGCTAGTTTGCTGGGAGCTTATATAGGGTAACTTCCTATGGTAAGTGGGTCTGTTTTGGTGCCAATTTCTTGGTCCGCCCATTCCTGTTTGTCCCTATATTATGATGGGAAAATTTCCTTAATATTTTCATTTTAATATCTAAAAACCAAATTAACAATCTAAAAACCTAATTTATAGTTCTATTTTAGAGCCATATTGAGGAGTATTTTTGGTATGTGTATCCATTATAATGGGCTTTTATTAGATTTTGCAGTCATAATGGTATATTAATCCATATTTTCGTCATATTGTTACTTCCTGTTTACATATGACCAAAATACTATGTCACTTCCGGTTTTCTCGGAGTTTAAATCTATAGATCATCCTTAACGTTTACAGGTCATGTTATGTAAGACCCTTGTCCCCTAATCTTTTAGTTTGATAAAACAGTTGTTGTCTGCTTTTAACATACTCCGATCTCCTTTTCATTCTGTGGCCATTGATCGTCGGAACAAACCGGATGTTACATCACTTCCGGTTTGTGCGATCGCCGAAACCGGATGTTGCATCATTTCCGGTTTTTCAGATCGCCGAAACCGGAAGTGAAAAAGTGTGTCTAAAATGTTTTCATGACTACAAATGTTTATGAAGTGCAGTGGACAATCTTAAAAAATAGGGGGGAGAAAATCAGTATGTCGATTGTTGTAAAACATAAACATAGTGTTATTCCGTTCTTTTAGGACTTCTATGTTGGTTAAAAAAACGTATATGATGTATTGCCAAACATAGACAAAGTGCTATACTATTTGCTTATGACATCTATGTTAATAAACAACTGTGTAAGTTAGAAAACATCTGTGTGAATCAAAAAACATATGTGTTCACCAAAAAACATATATAATCGTTTGACAAGTTTATGTCATGAGAGTGTCACAGTTGGAGTGGTCATGAGAAGAGGAATATATACATTACTTGGTATCAGTACAACCTAACTGATCTAGATTGCTATCTTAACATATATGAACCATTATGGAAAATATGATAGATAGTATGTCCTATATTGAGTAGTAAACCAATAGGAAGATGCCCTGATGTGAGTATTTGATTAAGTTTTTGGCAAAAAGAAACGGTTATGTTTCCCCACAGTCCTCAGTTTAAGCTGTGGTAGGAGGATAGTTGCATTGGATTATGCCCTTATTTTTGCTTATGTTCACAGCAGGTATATTTTGCTTCACATATATAGGTATATTTTGCTTCACATATATCTCTATCTGACCTGCTAGTCAGTGGGGGTGGCTTTTAGCGTCTACCTTATACTGTGAGGGGATGGTATGCTGAGTTATACCTCCAGGGATGTAGTCATAGTCAATAGAAAGAGTGTTAGATAGAGGTATTATATGTATAAGACAGAACTTGTTTGAGTTATTTTATTGTGTATATCCTACTGTATTAGCAAAAAATCCTTATTGTGATTCTCAGGATGTGGATACTAGATATTTATGACAAGGTTAGGTCATTTATTTTGTATCGTAGAATAGGGATTTCACTTTCATAAGGTCTGGTTATCGACCAGAGTCATGTCTGATGGCTAGTGTGAAAACACATGCGGTCGTCATGGTATGTCTGGTCTACTTAGTCTTTTGATTCAATCCAACGTCTTATTCTGTGTTCCCTTTGTTTACAATATAAATAGTTATGGACACTTCTCGATTTTAATTATCAGTTTAGTCTTTTCTGAGGGATAGGAGGTGTGAGAGGTCCTCTTTTTGGTTCAAACCTTTTGGGTAAAGGCAGTCTAGCGTAAAAATCCATTTGGATTCATTAAATAGGAGTTTCTTTTCGTGGTCTCCTCCTCTCCAACTTTTATTGACCTTCTGTATTCCAAAGAATTTGAAATCTTTTATGTTGCCTCTATGTGTTGTAAAATGTTTGTATAATGGGGTCTCAGTATTGGACTTCTCGATACATAAAATATGCTCTCTAATTCTATCTTTAAGAGCTCTAGATGTTTGACCCACATACTGGAGCCCACAGGGGCAAGAGATAACGTATATTATTCCCTTATCATGACATCTTATTAAGTCCTGGATTTTATATTGTTCCTTCTTGCGGTATGGGGAAAAGCGATCAGTCTTCAGTCCGCTCTTGCACGCTTTGCAGCTCGGACACGGAAAGAAACCTTTAATGGGTTTACCTTGGGAATCTGTGCATCTCCTTACTTTGTTTCTCGGGATGCTCTGTGCCAGTTTGTTCTTCAGATTGTCGGTCTTTCTGTATATAAACCTTGGTTGAACTGTCAGTTTTTCACCAATCACATCATCCTCTTTTAGTATGGCCCAGTGTTTCCTAATGATTCTTTCTATTATGAATCTGTTGGCACAGTACTCCGTAATCATGGGAACTTTAATGGTGTTATCTTCCCATTCGTTCATTGGTTTCGTTTTATATTTAATGAGATCCTTTCTGTCAATATTCTCAACTTCTTTGATTTTATCTTCCAGAATTTCTCTGGTGTATCCCCTTTCCAGAAATCTTTCCTTCAATACACCCGCCTGTTCTTCCCATTTCTTGAAAGTGGAACAGTTCTTCCTTATCCTCAGAAGTTGTCCTTTTGGTATATTAGCCTTCCAAGTTGGATGGTTACAACTCTGGCTATGAATATAGTTGTTGCAGTCGACCTCCTTAAAGAAGGTCGACGTCTCAACTTTACCATTTTTGATTTTGATCGTCATATTGAGAAAGTTCAGTCTGTTGTGATTATATTCATATGTGAACTTTAAGTTAATTTGATTGTGGTTCATCACATTGATGGTATGTTTTAGATCTTCCAGTGAGCCTCTCCAGATTATCAAAATGTCATCTATGTACCTCAGGTACAGGACCAGGTCTGCGCTAGCTGGGCATGAGTCCCAGAATATCTGTTCCCATTTTCCCATGTAGAGATTCACATAGCTTGGCGCGAACCTGGTCCCCATTGCTGTATCACATAGTTGTTTATAGAATACATTATTATTACAGAAATAGTTGTGACTCAAGAAGTACTTTATACTTTCCAATATAAATGTGCGCTGTTCTTCAAGTAGTTCTGGGTCTTTTTTAAGAAAAAAGTTAACTGCCTCTATACCTGCTTTATGTGGGATGCTCGTGTACAGTGAGGTCACATCGCATGTTGCCAATATATAACTCTCATCCCAAACCAATGTTTCTAGTATGGATAGAACTTGGGTGGAATCTCTGAGGTATGATGGCAGTTTTGTGACATATTTCTGTAAGTTTCTATCGACATATTCGGAGAGGTTACTTGATAGAGACCCAATACCCGAAATAATGGGTCTTCCTGGCGGATTGTCCAGGGATTTTTGAATTTTTGGCAATTGATAAAAGACTGGAGTGATTGGGTGTGATATTTTGATATAGTTATATTCACGTTCATTGAGGATTTCCTGTATTTTAGCCTTTGTCAGCAAGTCATCTAGTTCTTTTTTGTATTTTGCCACTGGATTGCTGTGAAGTCTTTGGTAGGTTTTTCCATCGTTCAGTATTCTCCTACATTCTTCATCATATTTGTGGTCATCTATTAATTTAAAATATCTCTACTTTCTACTAAATATAATATACTAAATCTCTATGGTGGTACCACTAAAACCAACACAGATAAATTGTGAAATAAACTCTATGAGGGGTCCTCCATTATTTGTCAAACAGTTTATTTAGGAATCAATATATGTTAATAATAAGATAAATATTTACAGGTATATTTATATAAATCTATTTTACAGATAAACAGTCCAAAATTTAATTAATACAAGGCAACTCTTCTACACTAACCCCAATTGTGCAATACTGCTACACAGAATATTATCCCAGAAATACTTAGCCAGATTCTCTGTGTCCAACATCATCCATCTTTTAGCAGGAGCAGGATAAAATAGAGAGAGAGAGGCTCTGGTGTTACAGTATTTTATAACCCAATTCAAAAGGGAGTGGCTTATCAAATGTCACTCAAAAAGACCATTGGGTGTGTCTTTCTAGACTACACTAGACAAAAGAACTACTTGAATAAACCAGCTATGTGAATTGCCAGTTATAAAATCTGTGAGCTATATTCCAATATCCCTGTGATAAAAATGTCACCACATTCCCTCACTTTTTCTTCTCCTATGTTGCCCCGTTTTCTAGTTATACCCACTAGTACAGAAGAACACAGTGGGAGCGAAAACCTTACAGGAGAAATTCTCCCACCATCCCTTCGGAATCATTCCCTCGGCGATATGAGCTCTTCTGTACTTTCCTAGGACTGTCAATTCCTAATCTAACTTTATACAATTCATTAGAAAAATTAATTTAAAATTATAAATAGAAACACAAAATCCTATGCTAAACCCCATTAGCAACATTTATACAATGGTCTTAAATATTGGGAAAAGTTCATGTATGAGTGTGTGAGTGTGGGTACACTAGATGGGTATGCGTGTAGTAAAATCTTTATTAAGAAAGTGTGAATTGTGCCTGTAAAACAAAAGTTATAATGGTTCACTAAAGTTCTTTGTTGTCACCTTTTGGCATCTGGTCCTTGCTTTTGCTTTACCAAATCTCTCTCTTTGAACCACTATGTTTTTTCCAAGACCCTCAAAGGAATGAAAAAAGATTAAAACCAGGCATATATTTACTTCACACTACAACACTCCATCTGCAGTAGAAACCACATTCACAGTTATTAACTTTAAGTTGGAAAGTGCCTCTGTTATTGCATCATCCCACTCGCACCCTTACTTAACTTATGTTGCTTGATTTATATGATTATTTACCCCTTTATGCTATATATATATATAATTATTTTTGGCCCTAATGCACCATTTTACATCTCCATTGTGATACATTATACTTATTTAATTTGTCCAACGCCACCATCATAGCTTCATGGTAAGATCAGTCCTGAAGACACCTGAAAAACAACAATCTATATAATATGTGTTATTGGGGAAAAACTGGAAGGAAAGGTGAGAAGCCTTCTATCTTCATTGGTTTTCTTCCTGCAAGATAAGACTTCAGACAGTTTACATAGAAATGGTATTGCATGTGGCCTCCCAAAACTAATCACAATGGAGGTATCTGTTATTGTTTTTTTAGAAAGAGAATGCATCAATTAACTATACATTCTTAATATTGGCATTTAAAACTTAATAATGAAAAACACTTAAAATTATTAATTGAACTTAAAACTAAAGTACACATTACACGATACAAATGTACTGCAAACAAATATGCTTTTAAATAAAAAATGAATTATTTAATTTGAGCCCTCCAGCTCTGTCAGTTGCTTCTTTAGAAACCCAATTTGATCTCTCATTCTCCTGTTTTTTTGTTTGAGTTCCCAATAACTTAAGTTGGCCTTATTGTTTATCTCATTTGACCTCAGCCTCCAATTTTCTCCTTTGTTAATATCGCCATTTAAATTCCTGTCTCTCCAGTTTCCTGTATTTGATGCTCTACTATTCTGATATCCACAAACATTCCTTCTATTACACCTCTCTGATTCCTGCCTGTGAATAGTCAGATTATACTCCATTGACTGCTTCACTGCAGAATTTGCCTTAATGGTGTATGGGTGATAATTCCACCACTTCTCAGCTCTAGTGAGCACCATATGTAGGTTTGTGGAGTTTGGATCATACAGCTTTACAAACTCCTGACATTTTCTGGGGAGAGCTTCAAGTACCCTCTGTATGTGAGCTGGTGACCCCCAGACCATTTGGGTCTGTGGCTGGCGCAGCACACACCAAAATAAAACTCTTTTTGCTACTTCAAATGGCCCATCTAGTGGTCTCATGGTAATTTCACTAATCTCTTTCTCTAGACTAGTAAAATTGAAAAAGGTTTTAGCTATCCTGCCAGCCTGATCACATATACTTGAATTAAATCCTAATAACCTGTTGGCATAGGGGCCCATGGCATCTTGAAGCAATTCGGTCCATTCCGGCATGCTCATACCTAATTTTATGGCTTTTTCAGTTCCCTTGTGAAACCAATGTGAAAAGTTATTAAAGCTGTTTGTGGGGATTGTGCCCCACCATTTCTTAAAAATGTCTTTATCTTCTACAGTCATTGGCCTAGTCTGATTTGAAAAACCTGTAGGAGCTTTCAGGTTGTTAAAATTCTCAGAAATTATGACAGGGGCAATTGGAACAGAACTTGGGTTTTTAGTGGGGCCCATTTGCATTTTATCTTGTTTTACTAATTGTTTTGACTCTTTCCTTTGTGGCAGTAAGTTATCACTATCTGCATTGTTCCCAGAAATATCACTAATTATTTTTTCTTTTTGTTCAATTTTCATCTGTAACTCAGTAATTTTGTTTGAGTATTCGTTACTGATGTGTTCTGTTAATTTTAATTTACGTTGTAATTTTCTGATCTGTATGGTGTTAGTTAAAGCAGAAAGCTTAATACAATCTCTGTCAGTCTGTGTGTTATCTAACTTTAATTTAAGGTCTTTATTTTGCTCTGTAAGTTCTCCAATAATGTCCGTTAATCTCTTTATAGTTGAAATCACTGTCTGCGCTATCATACATTTTCTTTTATTATTATTCATCTTTTTAACCTGTGTTAGTATATCTAAAACACTTTCACACTTGTTGTTTTTAGCTTCTGGGATGAGGAATGGACCATTATATTTATGAATGTAATTGTTAAAGTAATCACAGATTTCCTGTGAAATATAGTTTTTTCCAGACATTTTTAACAGATAGCCGTTAGAACTAAAATAATAATAAAATTTTTATATATATATATATATATATATATATATATATATACTAGAATAGTGTGTCTCTCACAGCATAGTAGTTTTTTTGTTTTTTTTAAATGTTAACACAGGATGTACAAGATACCATTGAGATGCTAATTTTACACAACAAAGAACATAGCAGTTAAGCCATGTAGAAAGGGTAGTAATTAGATCTGTTTATAAGCAGGTCAGCATTCCAGCAGAGGTGGTAATATAGTTACATTTAGTTTTTCTAACCACTGCTCATTATTCTTTATTTTAAATCTGGGGAACAGACTATTGTGTGTCTCTCACAGCATAGTTTGCCAGACTATTTTAACTGCCCCAAATGCAAGGAATTATAATCTCTATAGGGCAATGAAACACCAGACTAAACAGAAATTAAGCAGAACAAAATTAAAAAATTAAATATTGTTCTCTTTTAAAAGGTGTGAACCATCAATAATACTAACCTAAATAAAATAAATGAACAAAGCAAAGCAAGGAATCCTTTTTACTGATATTTTCCCAAATTGAGGAAAAATTATAAAAATATTTTAAGTACAGGAAGATTCTATAGAACTTCTAAATGCTAATTTCAACTGTAGTTTTGGTTCCAGGATCTGCTCCAAACACAGGAAATGCAAATTTTTAACTTTGTTACCCAAAACAAAGCTTAATTAAACTGTAATTTCTTAACTTTAAATTCTACACAATTTCCCATACAATTCAGAATTAAATTTATGTATAGGGCAAGCTACAGCTCTGGGTGTAACACATTCACAGAAATGAATCCTTTGTAAAAAGAAATAAATAAAAAACCTTACTGTGGCAGCTATTACATAGTACTGTAAAGCTTTTGTTTGTAAAAACATTTAGATGGGACCAACACAACACATGTCTCTAAAATTCATTAGAAAACTGGCTCAACAATAAAAGTATCCAGTTTCGAAAAACAAGAAATATACAAGAGTTAAAGGGACAGTCTAGTATAATCAACTTCCCAATTTACTTCCATCATCAAACTTGCTTTTTTTCTCTTGGTATTCTAAGTTGAAGCCAAACATAGGTAGGCTCATATGCTGATTTCTAAGCCTTTTAGGGTTGCCTCTTATCACATGCTTTTTTTAAAATCTCTTTTCAACACAAAGAGACAGAAAGTACACATGGGCCATATAGATAACACTGTGGGGGTTATTTAAGATTTAGTAAGCTACAAACAGCAGGCCTGCTGAAACCAACCATTATGTGCTTCCCCTATGCAAATGCAAATTTATACAGACCAGAAATACAGTTTTTTTTTAAAGCCATGCTTTTCTTGAGAAACATACAACAGGCCTTTGAAACCAACCACTATTTGCGCTTTTTAAATAAAGTACTACATACAAAAACTTTGCTATAAAACACCAAATCTACATTTACTGCAGTTAAATTTAAAATAAATCAACATTCATTTGATTCCTGCAAAACTAAATGGCATATGGATTCGTCTACAACTTCATGGCCACCAAAATGTGGTTATCTATTAATTTAAAATATCTCTACTTTCTACTAAATATAATATACTAAATCTCTATGGTGGTACCACTAAAACCAACACAGATAAATTGTGAAATAAACTCTGAGGGGTCCTCCATTATTTGTCAAACAGGTTATTTAGGAATCAATATATGTTAATAATAAGATAAATATTTACAGGTATATATAAATCTATTTTACAGCTAAACAGTCCAAAATTTAATTAATACAAGGCAACTCTTCTACACTTACCCCAATTGTGCAATACTGCTACACAGAATATTATCCCAGAAATACTTAGCCAGATTCTCTGTGTCCAACATCATCCATCTTTTAGCAGGAGCAGGATAAAATAGAGAGAGATAGGCTCTGGTGTTACAGTATTTTATAACCCAATTCAAAAGGGAGTGGCTTATCAAATGTCACTCAAAAAGACCATTGGGTGTGTCTTTCTAGACTACACTAGACAAAAGAACTACTTGAATAAACCAGCTATGTGAATTGTCAGTTATAAAATCTGTGAGCTATATTCCAATATCCCTGTGATAAAAATGTCACCACAATATTTACCTCTGTCCATGATGACTATGCCACCGCCCTTGTCGGCTTGATTGTCAAATCATGGTTCTTTTCAAGTTTCTTGATAGTTTCCACTTGGGACCTGGACAGGTTGTGTTTGATCTTCTTGGTTTTTAGGTTTTTTATATCTTGACAAACATTAATTTCAAATGTTTCAATGGCGCTACCTTTACTGCTGATTGGGTAGAACGTTGATCTAGGTTTAAGGTCTGTATGTGTAAATGTGTCCGTTGTTGGTTGTCTTTGTTGTTTCACATGACTCAATGGAGGACCTTAAAAAATGTCTCTTCAGTGTTAGTTTCCTGACGAGTTCTTTAACGCTTATGAAGGTCTGGAATTTATCCATCGCTTTTGCTGGAGCAAAGCTTAAACCATAAGATAATATAGATTCTTCTTTTTCTGATAGTGGTGTAGAGCTTAGATTAAATATCCCTTTTGTCTTCTTCTGACTCATCGATTCTTTGTTACTAACAGATTGTGAAGCTTCAGGTTGTTGTTCATTCATTATTGTTTTGTTCTTCCTTAGTTTTATGCCGCCTCTTTTCCCTCTAGGGGTCTGTTAAGGTTAGGCATCAATAATTTATGAATATCAATAAATTAATTAATATGCAACCGAATTACAACATTAATATTTTTTAGTTCTTGGTTTTATGGTCGAATATGTGGAAGAAAAACACACGAAACAGTATAATATTAATTGACAATTTACTTGGCAATCCATATTAAAAGTTAATACAATAAAACAATACTAGTACAAAAGACAGAAACAATACTCAACACAGTGATAACATATTACAATACAATAAAAACAAACAAGAATCAAAACAATACTCACAACAGAACAAATTCTAAGCTACAGGGCCCAGCCTGCCAGCTGGGCCCAGCATCTACTCCAGTCTTTACTCCTTGCTGGCTCATGGTGGAAAGGGACAAGCCTTTTCAAAGTTCCCCAATTTACTCTAAACATGGGAGGTACTATATCAGATAGGCTGGTCTATGATGTCACTGCCTGGAAATGAATTCTACACACTGCCCCCAGTGGACCCTCTAGCAAATTGCATAATTATGCTTAATTTATGACATAAATCATTAGTGAATAATCAATACAAACCACCCTTTGACTTATGTCATAAACAAGCATTTATAAAACATTTACCACTCAAGTCTCCCCAGCTTTCACTATTACCTGCCCCACAACAAAACCCATTATTCCATAGAACAATAGACATTTACCCTTAATAGCTGTTTCTATTACATACGCTTATTGAAATACACCAGAAAGTTATTACATATTACCTGTCCTTTCAAACTTATACAATTGAGCACATGCCTCACCAGTTGGAAACCTTAATGCCTAAAATAGGCACGTGCCCACCCTTACAATCATGAACAACTGAAACCCATATTTTTTTTTTTTTTTTTTTTGTAATAAGCCAAATGATATTGTATTCATGTGAGGATGTGAGGTGGAGCTTAATATAATAGACACAACAACCCAATAGCACCTCTAAATCATGACACTGTTGGACAATCACTGGAACTGGACTCCTGTAGCCTATGGTTGGTCTGTGTGCCTGATATTTCCTAAACTTTAAATCCCGGGAAACTGGATCTGGAACAGTTTTTAAAGTCTCCAAAAACTTGACAAACGGAGACAGATGAGAGAAATAATTTGCACAAACAAAGAAGAAGGATGTTGGATAACAGTTCGTGTGTGCAGGGACTATTCTGTGTTTTGTGGTCATAGATTTTTCTTTATTTCCTTTACCACCTTCACGTAACACAGGCTCCTGCTCCCTTTTTTTTTTTTTTTTGTTACCTTCTCCCATTACTCTCAGCTGCAGTTCTTCTTCTCACAATAAAAGATGAGCTTGGTGTCCAGAGGTGTGGCCTCTTCTTATGGCTCCCAAGTGGCAATAAAATTCCCATTGCTGAGAAGTTCTTAAATGAAATAACACAGGCATTGACGTGCACAGACAGAAACAGCAGATAAATGTGCACTGACAGAAACAGCAGATAACACAGGCAATGATGGTCGACTGATCACAAGTTACTATTTGGTTGTGGTGTCTTAAGTATATTTTACCCCATGGAGATAGATAAAATACCTACACATATCTCCTGAGAATTGTCTCTATACATCCACGCCACTCCTAATTCACTGATAAACACAATATCAGCAGAGTTGTCACAGATTAAACTGGAAATCAAACTTCTCTTGTTGGGACTGTTAACTAAACCCCAAATAAAACAAAAAAAATGAATCACCCTTACTATTAACACATATGTTATTTAACCAAAATGCCTACTCTCTCTTATTCCTCTTAACTCCAAGTTGCTGTCTCCATGCTGACATTCTAATACCTTGCAATGATAGTGGTATGCATTGCAATCCTTCCTACTTAGTTCTAAATGCAAACCCAAAAGGGATAAATGCAACCAATTAATAGCCCAACCAGAATAAAAACGGTAAAAAACCCTCACCCATTCACCTAATAAATAACTTTGTATAAGTCACCTTAATTAAAGAAGCATTGTGCAACTGTCATTAACTTATAAGAGGTATGCATGATATCATAGTATACACATGTTAAATGCAATGCAATAATATAAAACACATTAGATCAGAATTTAAACAATAGTCTTCTTCTTGGATTGGATCGTAACCATGTTCCCGTTTTCACCTCTGTTATATCTAAAAGGAAAGAGCACAGGTCATTTACAGCATACAAGATCCAATTATATAATTATTCTGGCAACTTAAACTACCAGCTTGTAGCTACTTTCTCCTCCCTATTTACAGATACAGAGTTATAAATATCTCTCCACCCCTCAGGATTTGGGCATAATCCACTATTCTTGCACAGGGACTTATGGTTTCCTCTACTTCTGCCCTCCCGCTAGGCCACAAATGTGTTTATCCTGAGGTGACCGCCCCATAAACTAAACCACAAATGTTCCTACATCATCGGGTTGAAGGCTGTAGCCACTACCCTTCCACAGGGACTAATGGGGTCATTTCCTACCTTTTGCCTTCCCCACATTAATTTTTTATAGAGGAGCAAACATGCAGCTTACCTCTTCCAGCTCGTTTAAGGGCTATGGACCAATATGTCTTCAATTCCAAAAAGAAATCACATAACAGCTATGGGCATGCTTTCCATCTCCACCCTTACCTGGACACGTCAAATTTAGAAATGCAGAACATACAGCATTTCTTTCCGGATCAGTAAAGGATTATGGGCCAATATGTCTCAATAACAGCTATGGGTATGCTTCCCATCTTTTAATCCTACCGGACATATAAAGTTAGTGAAGTGAACTACAAATCCTCTTCCAACTCTGTTAAAGGTTATAGGCCATTATGCCTGAAATTCAAACAACCCCACCACAACCATTGGATAAGTTCCTCATCTTTCAGACTTTCTCCTGGACATGTATCCGCAACTCTTAGAGCGCTTCATATTAAACCTCACGGCAACGAGCCTGCACAGGCATTCTGCTACTTAAAATGGACAGTCTAGTCAAAATTAAATTTTCAATATTTCAATAGGGCATGCAATTTTAAACAACTTTCCAACTGACCTTAATCATTATATTTTTCTTTGTTCACTTGGTGGTATTTTTCAAAAGCTAAACCTAGGTAGGCTCAAACTGGTTTCTAAACCGTTGAAAACATTGTGCTTGCTCCCGCGGAGTTATTTAGGAGTCTGCACTGATTGGCTAAACTGCATGTCTGTCCAAAGCATTGAGATAAGTGGGCAGTATTGCAGAGACTTAGATACAAAGTAACCACAGAGGTAAAACATATATTTATATAACTGTGTTGGTTATACAAAACAGAGGAATGGGTAATAAAGGGATTATCTAACTTTTTAAACAATAAAAATTCTGGTGTAGACTGTCCCTTTAACTTAAGTTACCATTTCCACTGTAACTCCTTGGTCCTGGATGTTAAAACTGAAAGACATACTCCATACAATGGTTACTTTAGGCATATCATTGTAATGTCTTACAGATAAGACCACTCAATGTAACAAAAGAAAAGCTCCTCCCCCTGGCTGCAGCTGAGGTGTACACTATATCTTAACACAATGGCTTTGCAAGCATCCTCTGTTAAAAGGATGGTATTTATCTCACTAGTCATCATTATATATTTTATATAAACATACTACACTGCATATTATTAAATGTTAACTCTACTAAACTTTCCTTTTTCTTCCTGTAAAAAACAGAGAAAATAATTAATAAGAACACAAACCAAAAAAAAAAAATGGTGATTCTAGCTAAATAACACAGATTTAAACCAAATCTGTGTTTTTCATTATGGAGGCAGGAAAAACAAAAACTAGTTTAACCAGTTTCAATGTGAACTGTTAAAGGTCTTTTCATATGTAAATTACACTAGGCCTCAACACACACCATGTGGTTACCAAATGGTCAGTAAGTGGCACAAAATAAAAGGCTTCTAAAAAACATCAACAATTTAAATAGAAAATCACAATAATTAATTTCTATCTCCTACATCAATAAACATAATAATATTAAACTTTCTGTATACAGGTTTTGCATATTGATTCACACATTTGATATATCTTTGCACAGGCAGAAATAATAAAAACTGGGGACAATGCATCATCTATTCTTTCATTCATTCATCTACAAAGACACACAAGTTACTGTAACTTTTAAAGCCAGACATTTGTATTTTCTCCAATATTCAAGCATAACCCCACTTCTGGTACCAAATGTTAAGGTTAGGCATCAATAATTTATGAATATCAATAAATAAATTAATATGCAACCGAATTACAACATTAATATTTTTTAGTTCTTGGTTTTATGGTCGAATATGTGGAAGAAAAACACACGAAACAGTATAATATTAATTGACAATTTACTTGGCAATCCATATTAAAAGTTAATACAATAAAACAATACTAGTACAAAAGACAGAAACAATACTCAACACAGTGATAACATATTACAATACAATAAAAACAAACAAGAATCAAAACAATACTCACAACAGAACAAATTCTAAGCTACAGGGCCCAGCCTGCCAGCTGGGCCCAGCATCAACTCCAGTCTTTACTCCTTGCTGGCTCATGGTGGAAAGGGACAAGCCTTTTCAAAGTTCCCCAATTTACTCTAAACATGGGAGGTACTATATCAGGTAGGCTGGTCTATGATGTCACTGCCTGGAAATGAATTCTACACACTGCCCCCAGTGGACCCTCTAGCAAATTGCATAATTATGCTTAATTTATTACATAAATCATTAGTGAATAATCAATACAGGGTCTTCCTTTTTGAGTGGGGCTTCTTATATCCTCTGACTCTGTGTTTTTTCTTTTTAGTGTGGATTTCTCTTTGGGGAGTTGGAGACTTTCCCCTAAAAAAACTTGGTCTGAGGTTGAGGCTGGGTTTAGGATCTGGGTGTTACCTTTGTGATTCTGAGATATCTGATGTTGATGGCGTCGTTCCATCTCTGGGTTGTCCCTCCTATATGTATTGTTAAACCTCATGTCGTTTTGTGGGAGGTATTCTCTTGATCCATGGTTTGTGTTTCTGTAATGGTTTGGTGTATGTTGATCATAGTTGGCTTGATTGTCATGATACTGGTTTCTTCTCCCATAGTTGGACAGTTCTTGCCTGTAATCAGGGAAGGAAATCCTTCTTTCATAGTTGTTTCTTATTGGGGATGTTCTTACATTCCCCTGATATTTGTTGGAATAATGATAATCTCTTTGGTATTGGTTATGGCGATAGGGGGCATCAAATTGTCTGTTGTAGTTATAATAACGTGGCCTCCCTTCCTGATTTTGATAATTGTCATAGCTTCTACCTTCAAATCTTGGTTCAAACTCGTGGCTCCTGTGGTCATAAGTTCCTCTATAATCACGTTGTACTTCCTCGTAGGAGTTGTCCCAGTGTTTGTTATAATGTTGAAAGTTCCTCCTAGGTGGACCCTGATACCTCAACGGTCTCCTTTGTTGGTAATGTTGCTCTCTTGGTTCTCTTTGTTGGTTCTTTGATGAATCTGAAAAATGTTCTTGTCGTCTTTTGTTTCGTGTAACCTCTATCCAGGGGTTGGGTGTTCCCATCTTGGTATTATTAGGCTCTTGGTCTATTCTGGGATGGGCAGAGTTTGCTTCATCTTCAGTACCTTGCTCCTCTATCTGCATGATGTTTGAGTCAGTCAGTTTCTTTGCTTCCAATTCTCTATTTAATTTTTTGATTTTTTCATAATTATATCTTCCCTGATTTTCGTGATTTTATTGACCAAATTCTCCTTCCTATCTGATATCCTATCCTATCTTCCTATCTGATATTTCCTTGGATTCTGAGTCAGTGACACATATATTGGTTATCATGATTTTGTCATCTTTAATTTCATTACTTACAAGACCCCTAGAGGGCATAAAACTAAGGAAGAACAAAACAATAATGAATGAACAACAACCTGAAGCTTCACAATCTGTTAGTAACAAAGAATCGATGAGTCAGAAGACAAAAGGCATATTTAATCTAAGCTCTACACCGCTATCAGAAAAAGAAGAATCTATATTATCTTATGGTTTAAGCTTTGCTCCAGCAAAAGCGATGGATAAATTCCAGACCTTCATAAGCGTTAAAGAACTCGTCAGGAAACTAACACTGAAGAGACATTTTTTAAGGTCCCCCATTGAGTCATATGTGAAACAACAAAGACAACCAACAACGGACACATTTACACATACAGACCTTAAACCTAGATCAACGTTCTACCCAATCAGCAGTAAAGGTAGCGCCATTGAAACATTTGAAATGAATGTTTGTCAAGATATAAAAAACCTAAAAACCAAGAAGATCATACAGATCAAACACAACCTGTCCAGGTCCCAAGTGGAAACTATCAAGAAACTTGAAAAGAACCATGATTTGACAATCAAGCCGGCAGACAAGGGCGGTGGCATAGTCATCATGGACAGAGGCAAATATGATGAAGAATGTAGGAGAATACTGAACGATGGAAAAACCTACCAAAGACTTCACAACAATCCAGTGGCAAAATACAAAAAAGAACTAGATGACTTGCTGACAAAGGCTAAAACACAGGAAATCCTCAATGAACATGAATATAACTATATCAAAATATCACACCCAATCACTCCAGTCTTATCAAATGCCAAAAATTCACAAATCCCTGGACAATCCGCCAGGAAGACCCATTATTTCGGGTATTGGGTCTCTATCAAGTAACCTCTCCGAATATGTTGATAGAAACTTACAGAAATATGTCACAAAACTGCCATCATACCTCAGAGATTCCACTCAAGTTCTATCCATACTAGAAACATTGGTTTGGGATAAGAGTTATATATTGGCAACGTGCGATGTGACCTCACTGTATACGAGCATACCACATAAAGCAGGTATAGAGGCAGTTAACTTTTTTTCTTTAAAAAGACCCAGAACTACCTGAAGAACAGCACACACTTATATATGAAAGTATAAAGTACATCTTGAGTCACAACTATTTCTGTAATGATAATGTATTCTATAAACAACTATGTGGTACAGCAATGGGGACCAGGTTCGCGCCAAGCTATGCAAATCTCTACATGGGAAAATGGGAACAGATATTCTGGGACTCATGCCCAGCTAGCGCGGACCTGGTCCTGTACCTGAGGTACATAGATGACATTTTGATAATCTGGAGAGGCTCACTGGAAGATCTAAAACATACCATCAATGTGATGAACCATAATCAAATGAACTTAAAGTTCACATATGAATATAATCACAACAGACTGAACTTTCTCGATTTGATGATCGAAATCAAAAATGGTAAAGTTGAGACATCGACCTTCTTTAAGGAGGTCGACTGCAACAACTATATTCATAGCCAGAGTTGTTACCATCCAACTTGGAAGAATAATATACCAAAAGGACAACTTCTGAGGATAAGGAAGAACTGTTCCAATTCCAAGAAATGTGAAGAACAGGCGGGTGTATTGAAGGAAAGATTTCTGGAAAGGGGATACACCAGAGAAATTCTGGAAGATAAAATCAAAGAAGTTGAGAATATTGACAGAAAGGATCTCATTAAATATAAAACGAAACCAATGAACGAATGGGAAGATAACACCATTAAAGTTCCCATGATTACGGAGTACTGTGCTAACAGATTCATCATAGAAAGAATCATTAGGAAACACTGGGCCATACTAAAAGAGGATGATGGGATTGGTGAAAAACTGACAGTTCAACCAAGGTTTATATACAGAAAGACCGACAATCTGAAGAACAAACTGGCACTGAGCCTCCCGAGAAACAAAGTAAGGAGATGCACAGATTCCCAAGGTAAACCCATTAAAGGTTTCTTTCCGTGTCCAAGCTGCAAAGCGTGCAAGAGCGGACTGAAGACTGATCGCTTTTCCCCATACCGCAAGAAGGAACAATATAAAATCCAGGACTTAATAAGATGTCATGATAAGGGAATAATATAAGTTATCTCTTGCCCCTGTGGGCTCCAGTATGTGGGTCAAACATCTAGAGCTCTTAAAGTTAGAATTAGAGCGCATATTTTATGTATCGAGAAGTCCAATACTGAGACCCCCATTATACAAACATTTTACAACAAAACATAGAGGCAACATAAAAGATTTCAAATTCTTTGGAATACAGAAGGTCAATAAAAGTTGGAGAGGAGGAGACCACGAAAAGAAACTCCTATTTAATGAATCCAAATGGATTTTTACGCTAGACTGCCTTTACCCAAAAGGTTTGAACCAAAAGGAGGACCTCTCACACCTCCTATCACTCAGAAAAGACTAAACTGATAATAATTAAAATCAAGAAGTGTCCATAACTATTTATATTGTAAACAAAGGGAACACAGAATAAGAAGCTGGATTGAAACAAAAGACTAAGTATACCAGACATACCATGACGACCGCATGTGTTTTCACACTAGCCATCAGACATGACTCTGGTCGATAACCAGACCTTATGAAAGTGAAATCCCTATTCTACGATACAAAATAAATGACCTAACCTTGTCATAAATATCTAGTATCCACATCCTGAGAATCACAATAAGGATTTTTTGCTAATACAGTAGGATATACACAATAAAATAACTCAAACAAGTTCTGTCTTATACATATAATACCTCTATCTAACACTCTTTCTATTGACTATGACTACATCCCTGGAGATATAACTCAGTATACCATCCCCTCACAGTATAAGGTAGACACTAAAAGCCACCCCCACTGACTAGCAGGTCAGATAGAGATATATGTGAAGCAAAATATACCTCCTGTGAACATAAGCAAAAATAAGGGCATAATCCAATGCAACTATCCTCCTACCACAGCTTAAACTGAGGACTGTGGGGAAACATAACAGTTTCTTTTTGCCAAAAACTTAATCAAATACTCACATCAGGGCATCTTCCTATTGGTTTACAACTCAATATAGGACATACTATCTATCATATTTTCCATAATGGTTCATATATGTTAAGATAGCAATCTAGATCAGTTAGGTTGTACTGATACCAAGTAATGTATATATTCCTCTTCTCATGACCACTCCAACTGTGACACTCTCATGACATAAACTTGTCAAACGATTATACAGGGAGTGCAGAATTATTAGGCAAATGAGTATTTTGACCACATCATCCTCTTTATGCATGTTGTCTTACTCCAAGCTGTATAGGCTCGAAAGCCTACTACCAATTAAGCATATTAGGTGATGTGCATCTCTGTAATGATAAGGGGTGTGGTCTAATGACATCAACACCCTATATCAGGTGCGCATAATTATTAGGCAACTTCCTTTCCTTTGGCAAAATGGGTCAAAAGAAGGACTTGACAGGCTCAGAAAAGTCAAAAATAGTGAGATATCTTGCAGAGGGATGCAGCACTCTTAAATTGCAAAGCTTCTGAAGCGTGATCATCGAACAATCAAGCGTTTCATTCAAAATAGTTAACAGGGTCGCAAGAAGCGTGTGGAAAAACCAAGGCGCAAAATAACTGCCCATGAACTGAGAAAAGTCAAGCGTGCAGCTGCCAAGATGCCACTTGCCACCAGTTTGGCCATATTTCAGAGCTGCAACATCACTGGAGTGCCCAAAAGCACAAGGTGTGCAATACTCAGAGACATGGCCAAGGTAAGAAAGGCTGAAAGACGACCACCACTGAACAAGACACACAAGCTGAAACGTCAAGACTGGGCCAAGAAATATCTCAAGACTGATTTTTCTAAGGTTTTATGGACTGATGAAATGAGAGTGAGTCTTGATGGGCCAGATGGATGGGCCCGTGGCTGGATTGGTAAAGGGCAGAGAGCTCCAGTCCGACTCAGACGCCATCAAGGTGGAGGTGGAGTACTGGTTTGGGCTGGTATCATCAAAGATGAGCTTGTGGGGCCTTTTCGGGTTGAGGATGGAGTCAAGCTCAACTCCCAGTCCTACTGCCAGTTTCTGAAAGACACCTTCTTCAAGCAGTGGTACAGGAAGAAGTCTGCATCCTTCAAGAAAAACATGATTTTCATGCAGGACAATGCTCCATCACACGCGTCCAAGTACTCCACAGCGTGGCTGGCAAGAAAGGGTATAAAAGAAGAAAATCTAATGACATGTCCTCCTTGTTCACCTGATCTGAACCCCATTGAGAACCTGTGGTCCATCATCAAATGTGAGATTTACAAGGAGGGAAAACAGTACACCTCTCTGAACAGTGTCTGGGAGGCTGTGGTTGCTGCTGCACGCAATGTTGATGGTGAACAGATCAAAACACTGACATAATCCATGGATGGCAGGCTTTTGAGTGTCCTTGCAAAGAAAGGTGGCTATATTGGTCACTGATTTCTTTTTGTTTTGTTTTTGAATGTCAGAAATGTATATTTGTGAATGTTGAGATGTTATATTGGTTTCACTGGTAAAAATAAATAATTGAAATTGGTATATATTTGATTTTTGTTAAGTTGCCTAATAATTATGCACAGTAATAGTCACCTGCACACACAGATATCCCCCTAAAATAGCTATAACTAAAAACAAACTAAAAACTACTTCCAAAACTATTCAGCTTTGATATTAATGAGTTTTTTGGGTTCATTGAGAACATGGTTGTTGTTCAATAATAAAATTAATCCTCAAAAATACAACTTGCCTAATAATTCTGCACTCCCTGTATATGTTTTTTGGTGAACACAGATGTTTTTTGATTCACACAGATGTTTTCTAACTAACACAGGTGTTTATTAACATAGATGTCCTAAGCAAATAGTATAGCACTTTGTCTATGTTTGGCAATACATCATATACGTTTTTTAACCAACATAGAAATCCTAAAAGAACGGAATAACACTATGTTTATGTTTTACAACAATCGACATACTGATTTTCTCCCCCCTATTTTTTAAGATTGTCCACTGCACTTCATAAACATTTGTAGTCATGAAAACATTTTAGACATACTTTTTCACTTCCGGTTTCGGCGATCCGAAAAACGGAAATGATGCAACATCCGGTTTCAGTGATCGCACAAACCGGAAGTGATGTAACATCCGGTTTGTTCCGACGATCAACGGCCACAGAATGAAAAGGAGATCGGAGTATGTTAAAAGCAGACAACGACTGTTTTATCAAACTAAAAGATTAGGGGACAAGGGTCTTACATAACATGACCTGTAAATGTTAAGGATGATCTATAGATTTAAACTCAGAGAAAACCGGAAGTGACATAGTATTTTGGTCATATGTAAACAGGAAGTAACAATATGATGAAAATATGGATTAATATACCATTATGACTGCAAAATCTAATAAAAGCCCATTATAATGGATACACATACCAAAATACTCCTCAATATGGCTCTAAAATAGAACTATAAATTAGGTTTTCTGATTGTTAATTTGGTTTTTAGATATTAAAATGAAAATATTAAGGAAATTTTCCCATCATAATATAGGGACAAACAGGAATGGGCGGACCAAGAAATTGGCACCAAAACAGACCCAATTACCATAGGAAGTTACCCTATATAAGCTCCCAGCAAACTAGCTACAGTACAGTCTTGATAAAGGTCTGCTAAGGACCGAAACGCGTCGACTTACTGGTGAGCAAGATTTCATGGTTTTTTGATTGTTACTACATCTCTGTTTTTTCTGTTTTAATTACAGTATTTACATCTATTTTATTTTTTATTTATTTTTTATTCGCTTTCCACGCACCTTTAACCTATTGGATATCACTGTCACTACTAAGTTCTATGTGGAACAGTTTTGATTTTTGATTCTTTGATTTTTATACATATTGGACACATTTTTCTCACACGACTGTAATTAATTTTTTTACTGTCACACGGACACACTTTTGGATTATTTTTATCTGCCACATCTTTTCTCTATCCTCACCTATTTGGATTGCAGTTGGATTGCTTATTATAAAGACACATTGACCGCACATTTGCTTTTGGATCATTTTATTGGACACTGTGCAGATTATTATTTTTGTAATTTTTGCAATCTTTGTATTTATTGTATTTTTTGGGAATCTCTGTAATTTTTGGTACTGTTTTTAGACACTGTTTTGTATTACCTGATGAAGACAATCTTCTATTTATATATCTAACATTGGTGTTTTTACATTGTTGTGTAACTCATCATATGTGATTTTATCTGTCGGTTTTAAAGATTAGGCTTTTCCTTTTAAAGATTAGATTAGATTAGATTCTTAACATCATGGATCCATGTAGACTTTAGGATTGTTTTTATTTATCTACCCAATGTATTAAATTGTATGTATTAAATTATATTTTTAAGATAGAATGGTCTAATTCTATTTAACTTTTAGCGCCTACTCACTAAATCCATTTTTCTTATACTCGATATTAGCTGTCCACTAGGGGACTTCTGTGAGTGAGCCTTAGGGGTAGTCCTAGCGCTTAGTTTACTATTATTTATAATTGAGATCAATGATAAATGAAAGAAGCACGGATTTTTCAGCTAACACTCGATCTCGCGAGAAATACGCACTGTTCTGTCATATTACATATACCACATAATGCACAACAAAAACACACATCAAATGTACAAACAACAATCATGCACCATAGCACATACGCATTACACATTCACAATCGCAAAAGAAAAAGAATAAACAACATTTACACTAAAAGAGGAATACATAAATACCTTACGATCTTGCAACACGGAACAAAACAACACGAAAAAAGAATTGCACACTCATACACAAACAAAACATTCGCATTCAAGATTACAGAACATTAGTACAAAGAAACATTTACACCACTTCACAAATACGACACCATCACAAATATGTATTTACATTTACAGATAATACTTTTGGACAATGTTATGCAAAACGATCACTATGACATCATCACATTATACACATTCCACAAATACTAACTCAATATGAGCATGCGCAAATTCACACAACTAATACACATTGCACACATACTAATTACTAACAAAGCACACCTAAACCTCCTTTACTTTGCAAACTGGTACATCATTTAACATTTACATAGGGTATATAAGCACGCTCCAAGCATGGCTTCTTTGACTGTGTTGCTGGAGGATTTTGTGAGATTAGAGAGATTTAGCGAGTTACTGGTATTGTGAGATTTAGTGTTAGTGAGTGAGTTAGTTAGTGGTAGTGTGAGAGAGTGAGTGAGTTAGTGTTAGTGTGAGATAGTGAGTTAGTTAGTGGTAGTGTGAGATAGTGAGTTAGTTAATGGTAGTGTGAGATAGTGAGTTAGTGGTAGTGTGAGATAGTGAGAGAGCGGTAGTGAGTGAGAGTTTGGGTGAGTGTGCGAGTGGTTTTTCTGAATACTTAACACATTTACACGCAAACACATTCAATACATACATACACTTATCAATAACACTACATACACTCCATACCCCATCCCCTCTCATACTACACTCCATACCCCATTCCCTTTCATCCCATACCCCATTCCCTGTAATCCCATACCCCATTCCCTGTAATCCCATACCCCATTCCCTTTAAGCCCATGCCACATTCCCTGTAAGCCCATACCCATCCCATACTTAGATTTTGTTTACATATCCTCATTTTAGTCTTTTTCTACATTTTTGTCTGTTTAATACCCCTTACCCTCTTTTATTTATATCCCTTTCACACTTTGATCACTTTTTTTTTTATTATTATTTATTTTGACCCCTTTTCATTTGGGCACATTCACTTTTTGTTTGAGTATGTCGGGAGGGGGGGATAGGGGGCAGATTAGCCCAGAGCTATTAGGTCTCATCAGGCAGGAGGTCAGAGAAGAGATTGTAGAGGAGGATAGGCAGGAGGTTAGGCAGGAGAGGGGGAGAAGGAGAGGAACAGGACAGGAAGGGGGGAGGAAGCGGTGGGTGGACCCGGTCACTTTGTTCAAGATGAAGAAGTGGCTGGGCCCAGTGGCATGCAGTGTAGAGCTTCACAGTCCGGGAAACAGAGGCTCACATCACAGGGGAAAGCCAAGCTGACTAGGGAGGCAAGATTTACTATGGATGAGAAGGAGGCCCTCATAGAGGCTTATATGGAGAGGGCTAGGAGGCTGCAGGCTCAGAAGGCCACCCACCCCTAAGGAGAAGAGGAAGCTATGGCTGGAGATCAGGAATGCCGTTAATGCAGTGGGGGTCCATAACAGGGATGTCAAATCTATACAGCATCGCTACCGGGACTGCAAAATGGAACTCAAAAGAAAGCTCTCGAGTGAAAAACAATATCTAACAGGGACCGGTGGCGGTCCTGAAATGATTGTGGAATATTCCTGGTGGGAGGAAATGTTGCGTCCCAGCATCTCCGAGGTGCCACTCTCATCTTCCGGTAAGCTCATTTAATAATCTCTTTACATCAAAAATAAAAAATGTATTTAAGGATATGATTAATGCAATTATGCTTTTTTAGACATTATTACGTAAACGCATTCACAATTACCTTGCGAAAGTTGCATTTCACGAAAAGCCATCACATTAGGATCTAGTCTACAGATTAGGTGTGCATTCAGATTGACCAAATAGATATCAGAAACACGGTTTGGAAAACACGGACAACGTATTGATTGTTGTATTTGAAAGTGTATTAATGAGGCTGCCTTTGTAATTCTATTGTAAGCACAAGCATTTACATCTTTATTTGGAACTGTGCTAATATCTCGATTTCTTTCTTTTTACAATATACAGAGTCTGAGCCCGGGGAGGAGGCAGCACAGCACCCACAGGCTCCTTCACCCAGGTATGAGAGTGTTGCAGATGACTCGCCACCTCGGGGAGACATGGAAGACATCTGTCTATCCTCATCCTCTGAAGAAGCCCCCACTGCAGAAGAGATCCCTGCAGCAGCCCCTCCTGCACCAGCAGCCCGCCGTGCACCAGCAGTTACTCAGGAGGAGATAGCAGAGAGATATTAAGAGATTTTCTGGAAGAGATGCGTGCCTCCCGGAGGGAACAGGCGGAAAGCAGAATCCATTTGACAGAAGCAATTAATGATATTCGACGAGACCAAAGAGAGATCTGGCATACTCTGAAAGATGTATTGCAGGTCCTCCGGGGGGCGCATAACGCGCCATCTGTTGCTGGGCCATCTGCTGCTGGACCATCTGCTCCTGGCCCTCCTCCATCTCATCCTCAATCTCCTCCTCAGCCGGGTGATCCCAGTACTCCTCCTTCCCCTCTTCCCCAAACATCTCCGATGAGAACTCGTCGGAGGGGCAGTTGCCCCCCCCAGAGCCTCAGTCTTGTGAGAAGATGGGAAGGAAGAGGAAGTAAGTTTTTTTTTATATATATATATATATATATATTTATATATTTATATATATATTGTTATTTAATGTGTAATGGATAGGTATGTGATGATGTGGTCTTCTTACACTTGTGGAGCTCACTCTGTATATAATCTGTTTCTATGTGACCCGGTCCATGGAGGCAGATTACTTGCAGAGTGTGTTTTACAAGTGTATGGAGACCACATCATCACATACCTATCTCAAACAAAATGACCATTACAATTATACATGAAGGCATATCACTGTTTTGATGCCAACAACACAGCTTAAAGGGACAGTCATAACATTAATTATTGTTGGTTACAAAGAAAACACTTTGTTACGCATTATCAAGTTTGGAAAAACAAGACTTAGAAAAATACACCTTTTACTTCTGTGATTAACCTTGTATCTATGCCTCTGAAAAATGACCGCTTATTTCTGTTCTTTTGACAGACCGGCATTTCAGCCAATCACTGATCAATCCAGGGTAACTATACTGCATGAGCTCAATGTTTTCTATATGAAACACAAAAAATAATGCCCTCTAGTGGTCAAAATGCATTCAGATTAGATGCACTCTTCAAGCTCGAAGAAATGAGCAGATGTACCTCCTAGGTTTAGATATCAACTAAGAACACCAAGAGAACTAATATAAATTGGTGATAAAAGTTTGCAATATATTTTTATAAAATTTGCATTTTTTGAGATTTAAATCATTACTGTTTTGCTTGACTTGACTGTTTCTTTAAACAAGAACATATGCTAACATATACTAATCCTTAGGGATTGTTGGTATATCTACATGTACTTTTTCAAACAAGAAAATATTTGATTAGGATACTAAGCCTGTATGCCATATTTCTCTCGACATGTTAAATAAAGTCTATTTTCTTAAAGATACATTATTGTGTTTGAAATATTTAAGAAAGACATTTCATTTAGAAGTAATCTGGTTTCATGTCCTTTTAAGAGTTATATTAGAAATATATGCTCACAGTAATATATTTGGAGATTAACAATGTGGGAGTCATACATGACACAATACTGAGCATTTACATTAAAGGGACAGTATAAACTCATTTTCATAGAACTGCATGCAATAGACTACTATAAAGAACAAGATGCACAGATACTGATATAAAAATCCATGAGAAAATTGTTTAAAAACTTAGCTCTGTTGAAAAGTTAGCTGGAAAGCCACATTGCAAGTGGGAAATAAAACACTACCCACTCTCCCTTCTTTTGCATATGAAAAGACCCTTTACACAAACAGGAGCAAGCTGGAGAAGGTAGCTGATGGTATTCACATCAAACTTTGGGGCTTGGTTAGGAGTCTGAAAATCACAGCAATGGTATTTAAAAATAACCAAAACTATACATTTTTAAAACAAAAATGGGCTATATAAATAGATCTACAAAACATATATGCTAAGAAAAAATGTGTAGCATGTATAATGTCCCTTTAAGAAAAAAGATCAGGACATAACATCTAGAATAATTAGGCATCACATATATTTATCATATGATAAAGGTCAATGCATATTGATTACTTGATTCAAATACAAAAGCGCATCTTTAGGAATTAGATATGTAGAAAATTCAACACAACACAGTAATTATTTATAAAAAGGAAAATATTGTTGACAAACATATTAAACAAGATGGAGTATATTCATGGATTTGCACTTGCCTCAAAATATATTATGCAGGAAAAACATATTGCCTTCATTCATTTCTTCAATGAGACAGTCATTAAAAGAGATTTTTGTGTTTTTTATCAGCTATGGTTCAACAATGTACATGATTGACACAATCCATACTCGTCATGGTTTTAAACTTGTCTTCTCATTCACAAACGTGGGTTACGTGCAAAATCAAATATTGCAGGACAACGTAATCCAATCAGACGGATTTAACACCTTGGCATGTGACGTCTTAAGCAACATGACGCATCCGAGATTGTGTAAAAACGTCTTCCAATCAAAGGCGCATCCGAGATCGCGTAAAAACGGCATCCAATCCAATAACTCATTTTACAGCTTGGCATGTGACGTCTTAAGCAACATGGCGCATCCGAGATCGTGTAAAAACAGCATCCAATCTAATAACTCATTTTACAGCTTGGCATGTGATGTCTTAAGCAAACATGGCGCATCCGAGATCGCGTAAAAACGGCATCCAATCAAAGGCGCATCCGAGATCGTGTAAAAACGGCATCCAATCCAATAACTCATTTTACAGCTTGGCATGTCAATAAAAAAACGTATTTATATTTTAATAACTAGTATGTGCTATATTGTTATCTATGAATGTCACGCTAGATAACGTAATACTGTGATATATGAAGTAGAATCCATTGTTGGTAATAAGGATATATTTCATTAGAATCGGAGGATTATTAACTATTTAGCAAGCATTTTATGTTACACAATTATGTACGACATTGCAATTTGAACTTCATTTTCAAATTTAAGTTTAATCTTTTGATGAAATGTGTTTAGAGGTAATCTCAAGAGCAGAAAAATACGATGTTCTAACTGCGGATTGGTGGCTACATATATATATACCGATTGTCATTGGTTCACCTATGTGTTCATTTAGAAACCAGTAGTGCCCTGCTGCTCCTTAAACAAATGATACAGAGACTGAAGCAATATTGAGAATTTATGGAAAGAAAATTATTTAAAAATCGTATATTATACATAAATGAGTAAATACATTATTGTGTTTCATGTCCCTTTAAATGAGAAATAATGCTACGAGATACATTATGAAAATCGGGATTGGTTATACATTATATGTTACCTATAGCTGTGGTGTCCATCTTTACACTTTAAAAAGGGACACATGAGAAATAGGGTCTAGATAGGTTAGGTAGTTAGTTTTGGGGATATATAATTTAGGGTTTAGTTAGGTGAATTAGTGTAGGTAGGTAAGCTAGATGAAAGGGATGGATAGGCCTAGTGGAGTTGGGAGGGGGTGGCTAGGTGGAGAGGGTGGATAGGGGGAGGGGGGAAGTAGGGAAAGAGTTTGATGATGATGCAGTCTGTTGTGTGATTATTTTATTAGGTGATGTTTAGCAAATGTTTTTGTTCATTAAACTTAGTTTGATGATGATACAATCTATATTATTAGGTTTATAATGCTGTTTAGCATTTAAAGTCTTCATTTCAAAGCTTTAAAAATAATGTATTAGGTGTTACTTATGACAATTTTGAGAGGGGCATGGAACCTAACCCCCTCACTTCCCATTGACTTACATTATAAACTGGGTTTCAATTAACAACAGTTTCGATTTACAACCATTCCTCCTGGAACCTTACCCCGGCGTAAACTGAGGGCTACCTGTATATATGTTTTAGATCATAAATATCCATCTGATTTTAGCTACAAATGTCAATTTACATAGTTGTATTTAATATGTTCAGCAAGCACTCTGTATAGTATATCTGCTCCGACAAGCACGGATACTGATAATATAATATTCAATAATATCAAACATTTCATATAAATCTGTTCTTTACAATGTTCCTTTAAGACACAATCTATAAAGATTCATCAGTTATGGTCATATATGCTTGGATTTCATACCAAGCACACTATGTGTATGTATGTATGTATGTAGTTAGGTATGTATGTATGTACATATATACACAACAATTTTAAATCTAATCATTTGTATTGTTATGCTACAAAGTAATATATTCTATTAGATATATAATGTATACATATATTTTCTTGTAGGTTCCAATCAGGAGGACTATGAATATTCACCAATACCACAGCAGGATGATCCTACATTCACGGAGGAGGAGGAGGATGTCTATGGGGAAACTAACTCCTATATCAGCCTCCTAGAAAGTGACATACCATGTTATGGGGTATGAACCCCAGCAAACACATCCTCCTCAACACTGGCAGTACATGCACTCTCCGCAACAGCTGCACCCACCACAACAGCTGCACTCACTGCAACAGCTGCACTCTCCAAAACAGCTGCACCCACCGCAACAGATGATGCGCCCACCACAGCAGCATACAGATCTGCATCATCTATACTATATGCCTCCCACTCCTATGGCACACCAGGAATCTACACCACCACGACCCACTGCACCCACCAATGTTTTTCAAACAATGCCATCACAGACAACCTCCCAGTCAACAATACAGAGAGACAGCCCTGGAACCAGCCAACAATTTGTTCCTGAGACACCAGGTCTACAACAGGGTCCAGCACAGTCACATCAGGATGATATACAGAAGATGATATATAGAGACCTTAGGCTGTCCAGGCTCCAGCAGCAGCAGGCTTTCCACAGAATCCAGAGCCAAATGAACATTCATAATGCCTTACTTGTCCACCTGGTAGAGGCAGTGGAGAGGCTCGCGGATAGGCCGCAAACTCCATCCTCGCTTACATCCTCCGTTATCTCCCTGCAGGACCCTGAATCACATCTGTTAGCCTCACATTTAGCTGGTGGGAGGCACACAAGACGCCACACTTCCCCCCCAAAGTACCTCTCCTCCAAAGTCCAAATACCGCTGCAAGAATTAATTAATATTCCCCCCAAGATATATAATATCTAATTTTTTGCAATAAAGCACTTTAAGTGCGATTTCCATCTCATAAATATGCATATATTTTTTTAATACAAATTTAAAAATATATTACAAAATTATTCTAATAGCTGTTGATTAGCAAAATATTAACAGCTTTATTCATTTTTATTTCACATGATGTCAATTAATATGCAGGTGTACATTGTTAATAAATGTATGTATTTCTATAAAGAATATTATGCCATTTAAGAATACTTGAGGATAAGTGTTTGAAATAAATACAGTATATGCTATCTAACATCCGTTAACGTGGCATGTGTAAATGTTATGATTAATATTCCACGAGCATATGTTGTTTGCTCCTTCAGATGAAGCTAATAAGGGTTATCTAAAGGAAAGAAAGGGAAAAAAAGAGAGGCGCTTGTGTGTACCAGTAGAACAATGCAGATGAATTGTAGATATTCACAACAGAGTACTCACATTTTATAGGAGCACTCATACAGTGCTATCAGGCACATACTGGGTAATCACAGCAACCCAGCTTGCTGTATTCCAGCGTATAGGCAGGAACACTCGTGGACGGATTCCTGGGAACTGGATGACCGAATTCCCTCAAGGGCAACTCCACAGCGTGGATGCAGGAGGCAAGGGAGCCACAGGGACTTCCAGGAACAGAGCAAATCAAATCCCAATAATAGTAGTAGGTAGGTGGTGTAAAAGGATCAGTGAAGGTTCCAATATTAGTTTAAAAATAGAATTTATTTAAAAACAATAGTAAAAACAGGAACCAACAGGTAGGGCAAACAATGACCCTCCTTGTATTCATGCAACGCGTTTCTCAGCACAACGCTGTTTCATCAGGCATATGATACACACTGATAGTAGCTCTTATATATATACACCAACCTTACCAATGAAAACAATTGAGAATAACAAACACCTGGGAGTCTCCCTCTGAGGGACTGGCTCTCAGTATATTAACCCTTCATTTGCGGTATGTACCTCACATTTGGAAATATTTGAACATAATGTCATAACCAAAAATTTATTTAGCACAATGTGTTTGATGATGTAAAACTATAATGATCCTTGTAAACAGAAATTTCTTAATGAACAAAATATAAGCTCATATATAGGGGATCGATCATTGTACCAGTCGACAGACAATAGTGATATCTTAAATTCATACCTAAGTCATCTAAAGGTATCTCTTTATACTTGTAAGATGAAGTTGCGTGCACACAGATCGCCTGGTCCGTGATAATCATGTCGATTCCGGAAGTGACAAAATTTTGACTACTTCCAATCACATATTCACAAAAACGGAGCAAGCGGCCAATCATGTGGACACAATAACATCAATGTGAGATAGATGTGAGTGTAAACGTATATGATGATGCTCAAAGTTATCCACAAATGGGGATGTGTTACAATATGGGTGTTGCCTAAAAAAACAATCAAAATGACTAATAAAGTTCGTACTTTAGCTAACATTAAAAAAATATATAAAACTCTAATGGTCTTTATAAACTGAGGTTTACTAATGAACCAACTGAGGTTTACTAATGAACCAAATAACACCTAAACAACCTATAAAAGTGAAAAATATATATATATAATGATGTTCGTACTTTAGCGAACAATGAGAAAATATAAAAAAAAGACTCTAATGGCCTTTATAAACTGAGGTTTGCTAGTGAACCAAATGACACCTCATGTGTAGGGGATCGAACATGTTCAAAAGTAGGAATATATAAAAATAGTGTGACTGTTTAGACTTGTGTATACAAATCGCCTGCTCCGTAATAGTCATAGCAAAAACGGAAATGACGTATAGGTTGTTTAGGTGCTATTTGGTTCATTAGTAAACCTCAGTTGGTTCATTAGTAAACCTCAGTTTATAAAGACCATTAGAGTTTTATATATTTTTTTAATGTTCGCTAAAGTACGAACTTTGTTAGTCATTTTGATTGGTTGTTTAGGCAACACCCATATTGTAACACATCCCCATTTGTGGATAACTGAGCATCATTATATACGTTTACACTCGCATCTATCTCTCATTGATGTTATTGTGTCCACATGATTGGCCGCTTGCTCCGTTTTTGTGAATATGTGATTGGAAGTAGTCAAAATTTTGTCACTTCCAGAATGGCCATGATTATCACGGACCAGGCGATCTGTGTGCACGCAACTTCATATTATAAGTATAAAGAGTTACCTTTAGATGACTTAGGTATGAATTTAAGATATCACTATTGTCGACTGGTACAATGATCGATCCCCTATAAATGAGCTTATATTTTGTTAATTAAGAAATTTCTGTTTACAAGGATCATTATAGTTTAACATCATCAAACACATTATGCTAAATAAATTTTTGTTTATGACATTATGTTCAAATATTTCCAAATGTGAGGTACATACCGTAAATGAAGGATTAATATACTGAGAGCCAGCCCCTCAGAGGGAGACTCCCAGGTGTTTGCTATTCTCAATTGTTAATTGTTTTTATTGGTAAGGTTGGTGTATATATATATATATAAGAGCTACTATCAGTGTGTATCATATGCCTGATGAAACAGCGTTGTGCTGAAAAATGCGTTGCATGAATACAAGGAGGGTCATTGTTTGCCTAATATTGGAACCTTCACTGATCCTTTTACACCACCTACCTACTACTATTATTGGGATTGGAATTGCTCTGTTCCTGGAAGTCCCTGTGTACTCCCTTGCCTCCTGTATCCACGCTGTGGAGTTGCCCTTGAGGGAATTCGGTCATCCAGTTCCCAGGAATCCATCCACGAGTGTTCCTGCCTATACGTTGGAATACAGCAAGTTGGGTTGCTGTGATTACCCAGTATGTGCCTGATAGCACTGTATGAGTGCTCCTATAAAATGTGAGTACCCTGTTGTGGATATCTACAATTCATCTGCATTGTTCTACTGGTACACACAAGCGCCTCTCTTTTTTTCCTTTCTTTCCTTTAGATGTCACTCTCTTTTGATGTAAGGAGAGAGCAGCTTCCCTGATCACCTGTGCCGTATTTGCATCACCTTTCTTATTTGTATTTACCGTTGGGACTTTTGTGCCTTAAGAGAGACTATTGGTTCTATAATAATAAATTTTTATTATCTCTTTGATTCATATATTATATAATATTTTTTCTGAATGTCAATTTATTTTATTTTCTATTATATCAATATATGACATATAGATATTTTCATTTTTCACATATATACCTTGTGAACATATTCCATATGTTGTGATTTGTTTGGTTGTTTCTCTAGTGCGCCCCCTATTAGGATCTCTTTACGGAGATTCTTGTTGTTTGTTAAGGGTTATCCAGTTGTAGAAGAGTTGAAAAGTGAATACTCCTTCCTGTTGATATGGCCAAATACTTTGCATTCATTCTTATAGTCATATGTGGAATATAATATCTGAAACCTATACCTATCATGACTAATACCTATAATGACTAATGCACTCCTTTTTGTCATTAGAAAAATGCATCTCTATGATATTTAAGCACTGATGTATGCACAACATATATGTGATTGCCATGATATAGAGGTGATTAATAGAGGTGATTAATATACTCTCCCTGGGATCAATGCACAATGCACTTTTAAATTGTTTCAATAACTCCATGTTAAAGACAATACTTCATATCTCTTGAAGTATGTAATATTTAGAACTTAACGGCTAGATTACGAGTTTTGCATTAGGAGGGGTGCGTTAGTTACGTGTACTTTATTTCCATTGCACACTTTTCATAACGTAGGTATTACGAGTCTCAAAACAACCTCGTAACGCGTTGCGGTAACACAACTACTGTGTTTATTTTTTACGCGTAATCACAGCAGCGTTAAACATTCTCCCATAGAGATCAATGATAAATTAAAGAAGCACAGATTTTTCAGCTAACACTCGATCTCGCGAGAAATACGCACTGCTCTGTCATATTACGTATACCACATAATGCACAACAAAAACACAGCTCAAATGTACTAACAACAATCACGCAACATAGCACATAATTACACATTCACAATCGGAAAAGAAAACTAATGCACAACATTTACACAAAATGAGGAATAACATAATTTATGTAAGAACTTACCTGATAAATTAATTTCTTTCATATTAGCAAGAGTCCATGAGCTAGTGACGTATGGGATATACATTCCTACCATGAGGGACAAAGTTTCCCAAACCTTAAAATGCCTATAAATACACCCCTCACCACACCCACAATTCAGTTTAACGAATAGCCAAGAAGTGGTGTGATAAGAAAGGAGCGAAAGCATCAAAAATAAGGAATTGGAATAATTGTGCTTTATACAAAAAATCATAACCACCACAAAAAGGGTGGGCCTCATGGACTCTTGCTAATATGAAAGAAATGAATTTATCAGGTAAGTTCTTACATAAATTATGTTTTCTTTCGTGTAATTAGCAAGAGTCCATGAGCTAGTGACGTATGGGATAGCAGTAATACAGGGGGGTGACATGATAGCAGCAGTGCAGTAATTGTGGTGTACCTTTAGGTAATATATCTGTGTGGGTAATGATAGGTGATGTTTATCACCTTAGTCATTAATTTTTAAATAAATTCCTTAATAAAGATTATAGGTTTTAATACCAGTATATACATTTATTATTCGCTAGCAGATATTTCATGCTGTAATTTTACAGCTTATTACAAGCGATAGGTGTAAGAGTGCTTAATATCCCCTCTATACTCTCCCATTTCCTTTTCCTATTTTTTGGCTTTAGTAGCTATGTCTGATATACCCTCACAATGTACAGAAACTGAAGCAGGAGAGCCTCTATCTGTGGGTGACATTTCTGATTCAGGGAAGGCGTTACTTTGACTCTGAAATGACAGCATTTAAATTTAAACTTGAACACCTCCGCGTGTTGCTCAGGGAGGTTTTAGCGACTCTGGATGACTGTGACACCATTGTAGTCCCAGAGAAGTTGTGTAAAATGGACAAATACTTTGCTGTGCCTGTTTACACTGATGTTTTTCCAATCCCTAAGAGGTTTTCAGAAATTATTACGAAGGAATGGGATAGACCAGGTGTACCGTTCTCTCCCCCTCCTGCCTTTAAGAAGATGTTTCCCATAGATGCCGCTACACGAGACTCGTGGCAGACGGTCCCTAAGGTGGAGGGAGCAGTCTCTACCCTAGCTAAACGTACAACTATTCCCGTCGAGGACAGTTGTGCTTTCCTAGATCCAATGGATAAAAAACTAGAGGGTTTCCTTAAGAAAATCTTTATACAACAAGGTTTTATTCTCCAGCCTCTTGCATGCATTGCCCCAGTCACTGCTGCAGCGGCTTACTGGTTCGAGTCTCTTGAAGAGGCTCTACAGGTGGAGACCCCGTTGGATGATATTCTAGACAGGCTTAAAACTCTTAAGTTAGCCAATTCATTTATTTCTGACGCCGTTTTTCATTTAACAAAGCTAACGGCTAAGAATTCAGGTTTTGCCATTCAGGCGCGTAGGGCGCTAAGGCTTAAATCCTGGTCAGCTGACGTTACTTCAAAGTCTAAGCTTTTTAACATCCCCTTCAAAGGGCAGACGCTATTCGGGCCTGGATTGAAGGAGATCATTTCTGATATTACTGGAGGAAAAGGCCCCGCCCTTCCCCAGGATAGGTCCAACAAATCAAGGACCAAACAGACCAATTTTCGTTCCTTTCGAAACTTCAAGAGTGGCGCAGCTTCAACTTCCTCTGCTGCAAAACAAGAAGGAAATTTTGCCCAGTCCAAGCCAGTCTGGAGACTTAATCAGGCTTGGAACAAGGGAAAGCAGGCCAAAAAACCTGCTGCTACCTCTAAGATAGCATGAAGGAGTAGCCCCCGATCCGGGACCGGATCTAGTTGGGGGCAGACTTTCTCTCTTCGCCCAGGCTTGGGCAAGAGACGTCCAGGATCCCTGGGCGCTGGAGATTGTTTCCCAGGGATATCTTCTGGATTTCAAAGCCTCGTCTCCAAAGGGGAGATTTCATCTCTCACAATTATCTGCAAACCAGATAAAGAGAGAGGCAGTCTTACGTTGTGTTCAAGACCTTCTGGTCATGGGAGTGATCCACCCAGTTCCAAGGGAGGAACAGGGGCAGGGATTCTATTCAAATCTGTTCATAGTTCCCAAAAAAGAGGGAACTTTCAGACCAATCTTGGATCTCAAGATCCTAAACAAATTTCTCAGGGTCCCATCCTTCAAGATGGAGACTATTTGAACCATCCTACCTATGATCCAGGAGGGTCAATATATGACTACTGTGGATCTAAAGGATGATTATCTCCACATTCCAATACACAGAGATCATCATCGGTTTCTCAGGTTTGCCTTCCTAGACAGGCATTACCAGTTTGTGGCTCTTCCCTTCGGGTTAGCCACGGCACCAAGAATCTTTACAAAGGTTCTAGGGTCCCTACTGGCAGTTCTAAGGCCACAAGGCATAGCGGTGGCTCCTTACCTAGACGACATTCTGATACAGGCATCGACTTTTCAAATCGCCAAGTCCCATATGGACATTGTTCTGGCATTCCTGAGGTCTCACGGGTGGAAGGTGAACGAAGAAAAGAGTTCTCTCTCCCCTCTCACAAGAGTTTCCTTCCTAGGAGCTCTGATAGATTCAGTAGAAATGAAGATTTTTCTGACAGAAGTCAGGTTGTCAAAGCTTCTAACTTCCTGCCGTGCTCTTTATTCCACTTCTCAGCCATCAGTGGCTCAGTGTATGGAAGTAATCGGCTTAATGGTAGCGGCAATGGACATAGTTCCGTTTGCCCGCCTACATCTCAGACCGCTGCAACTTTGCATGCTCAGTCAGTGGAATGGGGATTACACAGATTTGTCCCCACTGCTAAATCTGGATCAGAATACCAGGGATTCTCTTCTCTGGTGGCTATCTCGGGTCCATCTGTCCAGGGGAATGAGCTTCCGCAGGGCAGAATGGACTATAGTGACGACAGATGCCAGCCTTCTGGGCTGGGGCGCAGTCTGGAACTCCCTGAAGGCTCAGTGCTCGTGGTCTCAGGAGGAAGCCCTCCTTCCGATAAACATTCTGGAACTAAGAGCGATATTCAATGCTCTTCAGGCTTGGCCTCAGCTAGCGGAGGTCAGGTTCATCAGATTTCAGTTGGACAATATTACGACTGTGGCCTATATCAACCATCAGGGGGGAACAAGAAGCCCCCTGGCAATGTTGGAGGTTTCAAAGATAATTCTATGGGCAGAGGTTCACTCTTGCCATCTTTCAGCTATCCATATGCCAGGAGTAGAGAACTGGGAGGCGGATTTTTTAAGTCAGCAGACTTTTCATCCGGGGGAGTGGGAGCTCCATCCGGAGGTATTTGCCCAGTTGATTCAACTATGGGGCAAACCAGAACTGGATCTCATGGCGTCTCGTGAGAACGCCAAGCTTCCTCATTACGGGTCCAGGTCCAGGGACCCCAAGGCAGGGCTGATAGATGCTCTAGCAGCGCCCTGGTCCTTCAGCCTGGCTTATGTGTTTCCACCGTTTCCTCTGCTCCCTCAGCTGATTGCCAAAATCAAGCAGGAGAGAGCTTCGGTGATTTTGATAGCTCCTGTATGGCCACGCAGGACTTGGTATGCAGATCTGGTGAACATGTCCTTTCCACCATGGACTCTGCCGCTAATGCAGGACCTTCTACTTCAAGGTCCTTTCAAACATCCAAATCTAATTTCTCTGCGTCTGACTGCTTGGAGATTGAACGATTGATTCTATCGAAGCATGGTTTTTCCGAATCGGTCATTGATACCTTAATTCAGGCTCGAAAGCCTGTCACCAGGAAAATCTATCATAAGATATGGTGTAAATATCTTCACTGGTGTGAATCCAAGGGTTACTCATGGAGTAAAGTCAGGATTCCTAGAATCTTATTCTTTCTCCAAGAGGGATTGGAGAAAGTATTATCTGCTAGTTCCTTAAAGGGACAGATTTCTGCTCTGTCTATTCTTTTGCACAAACGTCTGGCTGAGGTTCCAGACGTTCAGGCGTTTTGTCAGGCTTTAGTTAGAATCAAGCCTGTGTTTAAACCTGTTGCTCCGCCATGGAGTTTAAATTTAGTTCTTAAAGTTCTTCAAGGGGTTCCGTTTGAACCTTTGCATTCCATAGATATTAAACTTTTATCTTGGAAAGTTCTGTTTTTAGTAGCTATCTCCTCGGCTCGAAGAATTTCGGAGTTATCTGCTTTACAGTGTGATTCCCCTTATCTGATTTTCCATGCAGATAAGGTAGTTTTGCGTACCAAACCTGGGTTTCTTCCTAAGGTAGTATCTAATAAGAACATCAATCAGGAGATTGTTGTTCCTTCATTATGTCCTAATCCTTCCTCAAAGAAGGAACGTCTTTTACACAATCTTGATGTGGTTCGTGCTTTAAAGTTTTATTTACAAGCTACGAAGGATTTTCGTCAAACATCTGCTTTGTTTGTTGTCGGAAGTCACTTATGTGTGAGCACCAGTTCTTAGCCCTGTGCGTTTATAAATTCTTATATTCTTGGCAAAATGTGATGTCTTGCATACAGGGTTTTACCCTGTTTACTCACCCCGGCTTCTGAGGGCTATCCGGTACTTTTTCCTCCGCCTCTGAACCTGTGTGGGCCCGTCCGCAGGGAGTACTCTTCACTAGTGGCCACCGGTTTAGCGCAATAGGTATACCCTCAATGCGCTTCCTTAGCTTCCGTTGAGTATCCGCTCCCCTCCTGGGCTCTCTCCACATGCGGCTGTACAGCGTCTGATGTCACCCGGAACTCCGCTTCCGGTTAACCCCCTGCTGTGTGCCGGGTCTCTCTGCGGCTGTTGTAGCGATATGGGCGAGTAATGATGGTGAGTGATTACTGCTAACTTTGCACCTTGATCCATTGTGCTTGCTCGGTCTCCAGGCAAGTAAACAAATAAAGAATGAAGCAGCACCAGTGATCCAAATGTGAATAAAACTGCTTTTATTGACAGCTGTAGACAAACTTCAATGGTAAGCAGGAGGAAATATAGTGACAAACTGTGCCTAGACAAACGCACATAGAAGACAAACTGCTGACATGTTTCGGCCCTTCTGGCCGTAATCTTAGCTAAAGTGTCTATTCCCAATTAACCTTTTATACACCTGTGCTTATTGTGATTGGTTAAAAACTTGATCCTGTGTGTTTTTCTATTAAGGCACTGAAATAACCATTTCTTATTTAACACATATGTCAGCTTCATTTAAGACAATGCCTATTGAACATCAAATTGTGAGGATTCACCTTCCCTTTGGCTGTTACGCTACACCTTTAAGGAATCACCACCTCCCTATATAAGCCACATCCTTCCTCTACTTCATTGCTGGATTAATGAAGTCTGTGTCGTTACTACAGCTACTTCCTATTCTATTGACTAAAACCTTTACAAACCTCTTGTCCTAGGTCCAGAGACTCTCACTATCTGGTGAAGTAATTCTCTGCGACTTGCCTGTCACACTGCTGCTTCCCTGCATCCACACTAGCAGCTGGTTCTACAGCTCAGGCGCCTACGTCATCGGCTAAGGCCGCCTCATCGCAGCAGCGCCTCTCCCCTCACAGAGAAGCCGGGAAAGCTCCGGTACACAGGATCTCTCAAGCGGTGCTTAATTCACTCTTCAACAACCAAGTGGGTAAATACTTTGAACTTTACCACAAAGGACTTGAGGTATGAACTGTTGAGATTTAAACCTAAACCGTTAGATATCCTTCTGTTGTCTAAACACCACTGATTTCAGCTGATATTTACCACGGCTATATTAAATCACTTGTGTAACTTGGGAAATACCTTAATTTTAGTTACTTTCGTGATACATTAACAACTTTTCAAGATCTTGCTGAATTGTATCACATACAAATAGAGAGCAAATCTTTGTCCTTACATATTAATCCAGCCTAAAGTGATAACAAGACCTGAATTACTAGAACTGTTTTTTTTTTTCAGTTTCTTGTCTTGTTAAAAAATTATTTCCTTTCCTTCATTTTACTACAATGGATACAAATACTATGGCAGATCATTTAAAGAGCCTGTCAGACAGGGTGGATATCCTGGCTAATTCTTTTCGTGAACTGCAGGTAGAGAACCAGGCTTTAAAAGCCTGTCTCAGAGAAACCCTTGCAGCCAAACCAAGTACTACTGAGCATCTTCCAGAACCTGCTGTCTCAACACCTGAGAAATTTTCTGGAAATCGCTCACAGTTTAGAGAATTTAGGAATTCATGCATGCTTTTGTTTGAATTAAAACCCAAGACTTATGCTTCTGAAAGAATAAGAGTCTTAACAGTGATTTCCTATCTGAGGGGAGAGCCCAGGGCATGGGCAGACACTTTCTTTGAAAAACAAGACCCAATTTTGGGTTCACTAGAAGCTTTCTTTTCTGAAATGTCAACCCTTTATGACGATCCTTATAAACAAATATCAGCTGAAAATAACTTACGTGCTCTGAAACAGCACAAAAATGCGGTTGAAACTTATATAACCCAGTTTAAAATATATGCTAGAGATTCAATGTAGAACGAGGTCTCACTTAAAAATCAGTTTAGGCTGGGTTTAAGCGAAGAGCTGAAAGATGAAATTTCATGCATTGGCTTACCAGAAACTTTAGAGGAGTTTTACACGGTTTCCATATCAATTGACAGACGTCTTAGAGAGAGACGATCTGAGAAATTGGGTATTGTGAAAAGGGTACCTATGTCTCCTCCACCTCCTGGTAAAGATCTACCGCAACCGATGGAGATAGGCTTTATTAAAGGACCTTTGTCCTTACAAGAAAAAACTAGAAGGAAAAACCTAAACCTTTGCCTATACTGTGCTTCCTCAAAGCATGAAGTAAAAGATTGCCCCCAGTTGGCTAAACAAAAGCTAGGTAAGGAAGTTATTCCTCAAATCAATTTTTTCTCAAAGCTAATTTCTACATCATATTTAACAATTCCTATCTTCCTACAGTGGGAATCTTGCAAGATCAAGACGACAGCCCTAATTGATACAGGCTCCTGTGGAAACTTAATTGACGTGAATTATGTAAAAACTAATAAAATACCTTTGATCACTAAGCAAACACCGGTCTCTGTAAAAGTTATTGATGGTAGTATGTTATCGAGTGGTCCCCTGACACATCAAACCATTCCTCTTCAATTATACACTGACAACACCAATACTGAACAGATATCCCTTGATGTTATCACTTCTCCTATGTTTGACGTGATCCTAGGTATAAAATGGTTAAGTATCCATAAACCTAATATAGATTGGATACACTTCACTATTACATTCCCTAAAGAACCAATAAAGAACCATTCACATAGCAACCCAATTCTCCTTTCTATAGCCAGTTCTGACTGTATCATTCCTCCACAGTATCAAGAATACAGAGATGTTTTTGATAAAACAGAAGCAGACTCTTTACCGCCCCACAGGGCCTATGATTGCCCTATAGATCTGCTCCCAGGTGTGTCAATCCCCTTTGGGCACCTATACCCCCTATCTAAGCCTGAGTTGGAACATTTAAAAACTTATATAGATGACAACCTTAAGAAAGGGTTCATAAGACCTAGTACTTCTCCAGCTGGTGCAGGTATGTTTTTTGTAACTAACAAGGATGGTACTCTCAGGCCTATAATAGATTACAGAGAGTTAAATAAACGCACTAAGAAAAATAGGTATCCTCTACCATTAATCCCAGAACTGATAGAACGATTGCGGGGAGCCTCATTTTTCACTAAGTTGGATCTTAGGGGCGCCTATAATCTAATCAGAATGAGAGCTGGAGACGAATGGCTTACAGCATTTAGGACCAGATATGGTCTTTATGAGTATACTGTTATGCCATTCGGGCTGTGCAATGCCCCAGCAACATTCCAATGTTTCATAAATGACATTTTCAGAGACATACTTGATGTATATATTATTGTCTATCTTGATGACATTCTGATATATTCCCCTGATTTGGCACAACACAGAATTCACGTCAAGGAAGTCCTCTCCCGATTGAGGCAGAATAGATTATATGATAAGCCTGAAAAATGCATTTTTGAGACAAAAAACATCACCTTTCTGGGATACAAAATTACGGAAAAAGGTATCTCAATGGATAATAGAAAAGTACAGGCCATTGTTGACTGGCCAGTTCCTACCTCTAGGAAAGACGTGCAACGCTTCCTAGGCTTTTCCAACTTTTATAGGAAATTTATTCCAGGGTTTGCAGCTATTTGTAAACCTCTCACAGACCTGACTAAAACTAACTTCTCCTTTTGCTGGACACCTCAAGCCCAAGAAGCATTCGATTTTTTGAAGGGAAATTTTCATCAGAACCCATCTTAAGATTCCCTGATATGAACCATCAGTTTGTGTTAGAAGTTGATGCTTCAGAATATGCTATTGGGGCTATACTCTCCCAAAGACCTTCATGTAAGGAACCTCTACATCCTGTCGCCTATTTTTCAAGGGTCCTACAACCTGCCTCCAACCTTTCGGCTCCTAGGCTTGTTTCGCTGTTCCATCGGCGGAATCCTGACAGGCCTCGTCCTTGAAACCTCGCTGTGGTTTCCTTGGGGGGGGTCTATGTGAGGATTCACCTTCCCTTGGCTGTTACGCTACACCTTTAAGGAATCACCACCTCCCTATATAAGCCACATCCTTCCTCTACTTCATTGCTGGATTAATGAAGTCTGTGTCGTTACTACAGCTACTTTCTATTCTATTGACTAAAACCTTTACAAACCTCTTGTCCTAGGTCCAGAGACTCTCACTATCTGGTGAAGTAATTCTCCGTGACTTGCCTGTCACACTGCTGCTTCCCTGCATCCACACTAGCAGCCGGTTCTACAGCTCAGGCGCCTATGTCATCAGCTACGGCCGCCTCATCGCAGCAGCGCCTCTCCCCTCACAGAGAAGCCGGGAAAGCTCCGGTACACAGGATCTCTCAAGCGGTGCTTAATTCACTCTTCAACAACCAAGTGGGTAAATACTTTGAACTTTACTACAAAGGACTTGAGGTATGAACTGTTTATTTGAGATTTAAACCTAAGCTGTTAAATATCCTTCTGTTGTCTAAACACCACTGATTTCAGCTGATATTTACCACGGTTATATTAAATCACTTGTGTAACTTGGGAAAGACCTTAATTTTAGTTACTTTTGTGATACATTAACAACTTTTCAAGATCTTGCTGAATTGTATCACATACAAATAGAGAGCAAATCTTTGTCCTTACACAAATTTACATAATTCTTCAATACTATCACTTTCTATCAATGTTAGTCTGACAAGACATCACAAATATCTATAGTTAATGACCTGACTAAAAATAATCAGTATAATCAAAAACTGAAAAACTAAACATTGGGAATTAAATATGAAAGTTACTACATTGATAAAAATGAAATAATAATAGGCATTGTATTAAATGAAGCTGACATATGTGTTAAATAAGAAATGGTTATTTCAGTGCCTTAATAGACAAACACACAGGATCAAGTTTTTAACCAATCACAATAAGCACAGGTGTATAAAAGGTTAATTGGGAATAGACACTTTAGCTAAGATTACGGCCAGAAGGGCCGAAACATGTCAGCAGTTTGTCTTCTATGTGCGTTTGTCTAGGCACAGTTTGTTACTATATTTCCTCCTGCTTACCATTGAAGTTTGTCTACAGCTGTCAATAAAAGCAGTTTTATTCGCATTTGGATCACTGGTGCTGCTTCATTCTTTATTTGTTTACTTGCCTGGAGACCGAGCAAGCACAGTGGATCAAGGTGCAAAGTTAGCCGTAATCACTCACCATCATTACTCACCCATATCGCTACAACAGCCGCAGAGAGACCCGGCACACAGCAGGGGGTTAACCGGAAGCGGAGTTCCGGGTGACGTCAGACGCCGTACAGCCGCATGTGGAGAGAGCCCAGGAGGGGAGCGGATACTCAACGGAGGCTAAGGAAGCGCATTGAGGGTATACCTATTGCGCTAAACTGGTGGCCACTAGTGAAGAGTACTCCCTGCGGACGGGCCCACACAGGTTCAGAGGCGGAGGAAAAAGTACCGGATAGCCCTCAGAAGCCGGGGTGAGTAAACAGGGTAAAACCCTGTATGCAAGACATCACATCTTGCCAAGAATATAAGAATTTATAACCGCACAGGGCTAAGAACTGGTGCTCACACATAAGTGACTTTGTATATCTCACAGTAGTTTCCTGTCGATAGTGGCAGAGCACAGTTTGTATTATATCTCTGTACAGTGATTATCAGGCATAACACAGTGACAGCGTGTGTATAAAATGGAAGCAAGGGAGAGTGACATTTCCACTAATATTGTCAGTTTTTATTCATTACAATCTTCTGATGAACGGACATTTGATACAAGAGAGATTGAAAATGTGTTTTTGTCAGAATATTCTACCTATACCTTAAGCAAATTATTTGTGCAAATGGAAGCACTTTTGGATAAGGAAATAAGGCTCAAGTGGGATATTTGCACTTTACAAAAATATATAACCAATGGTATGATTCTAAGAGGACTGAGGGTTAACAAGTTCCCAACATTTGTTGTAGAAGATGAGGATTTCATCAGGGTGTGGAACAGTGTTTTATCAGATTGCTCACTTAAACTCATGGGAATGCTTATTGAATTCAAAACTAAAATATTAACTTCTGTCTCTAAAGAAATTGATTTGCTTCAGATTGAATTGAATGTACGTAGCAATGATATATTGTTTGCAAAATTTGATTCTATATTGAAAGTTTCTCTAGCTGAGTCTAAGTCCTTAATAATGGAAATTAAACATGATAAATACTTGAGGGATTTATCAGACTATGAAAATAACAAAATATATATATGGAATAGGAAGCAGAGAACCAGTTACAAAAGAGATAACGATCAAAAGCGATTTCCAAAGGGAAAGAAATTAGGAAAGAAAACAAAAAGAACCAGGGTAAAACTAAGAAGGTCACCTTCAATGAGAGTGAAGCCGAATCCTCTGGGGATTGTTCCACCTCAGGAGAAGAGGAGGACCCCAATAAAGGGGGAGCTATAACCTCCAATGAAGGGGATAGGCCACATACACCATCAGGGCACACTAAATATCCCATGGATAACACTAACAGGCCAGCAACAGTGGCCAGGGAACCCGAGAATTCTGAGTTGGCACAGGTTTTTCCCAGAATACCAGGCGAGTCAGGAGGGGGGGGGAGGAGATACAAAAGGAAAGGGCATTTTGAAGGGTACACCTATAGTGCCCCCCCCCCCAGCCGCCCAGGAGAGGGAGATCAGGGACAAAATATGTTTGAATTCAGTGATTAACCTGTCAGTACATCCACTAAGTGATTTGGAGACTAAGGTCCTTAACTATGGTCTCGGTTTTGTACCAACGGACTGTTTTAATTTATTCCAAACTCTGGTGGATGTAAACAGGTTGATCAGAAATTTAACCATCAAGAAACATTTTGCACATGACATTGAGCAAATGACTGATGAAAAACACATGTCCCCAATTAGAATCAAAAGGAGTGAAACAGCACCTTTGACTTTTCAGGATGTGTGTGATCTTGAAGCTCTAGAGAGATTGGACAGTGAGAATGTTTACTCACAGGATGTAATGACAGAAGAGTATATAAGTAAAGGTCCCTCTATTTCTGGAGCTTCAAGATTTTACCCCATACACACAAGAGGAGACATTTTGGAGCAATTTCAGTGTAGGGTAGAGCAAGATCTTACACAACTAGCTTATACAGCAAATCTTGACAAAAACAAGAATTTAAACAAAGCAGAAATGCTAGCCCTTAGGGGTCTCAAAGAGAATCCCAATTTGGTTATCAGAGCATCTGACAAGGGAGGGTCTGTGGTTGTCATGGATAAAGCCTTCTTTTTGAAAGAAGCAACACGACAACTATCAGACCCTTCCCAATATAGGAGTCTAACTTTGGATCCCACAGTGAGATTTAAACAGGAACTATCACATCTCATAGATGATGGGAAAGAAGCAGGCTTTTTGGATGAAAAGACCAGTGACTATCTTACAGTGGATTGTCCTGTTAAGCCCATCTTTAATTTCCTCCCGAAGGTGCACAAATCCATCTTAGAGGTAAAGGGTTGTCCTATCATTAGCGGGATTGGTTCAATTTTGGAACCGATGTCACAATGGTTGGATGCTATATTACAACCCCTGGTACAGAACCTGTCAAGCTACCTGAGAGACACGAAACAACTTCTGATTGAAGTAGATTCTCTCAGTTGGAGTGAGAGTTACAGTTGGATATCTTTGGATGTCACTGCCCTGTATTCCAGTATTCCGCATAGCGCAGGCCTGGAGGCAATTGCATTTTTCCTGAAGAGAGCCACCAACTATGATCCCCAATTTTGTCAATAAATCCTCAGAGTCACAGAGTTTCTTTTAACTCATAACTTTTTTGAGTTTGAAGGGGTCCATTACCTACAGAGATGTGGGACAGCCATGGGGGCGAAGTTCGCGCCCTCCTACGCCAACCTATTCATGGGTTGGTGGGATCTGTCCCACATCTATGGAGGTGATGGTCCCTGGAAATCTAAGATCAAATACTACAGAAGATATATAGATGATCTTCTTATCATCTGGGAGGGGGAAGAAGCAGAGTTGGTGGAATTTCTCAGGGATTTAAACAGTAACACAGCAGGCATCAGACTGACCCATGATTATGGGAAAACCCACATAATTTTTTTAGATGTAACATTAATGGGTGAACAGGGAAAGATATATACTAAAGTGTATAGGAAACCAATCACAGGGAATACACTTTCTCCAACATAGGTGTGTCCGGTCCACGGCGTCATCCTTACTTGTGGGATATTCTCCTCCCCAACAGGAAATGGCAAAGAGCCCAGCAAAGCTGGCCATATAGTCCCTCCCAGGCTCCGCCTACCCCAGTCATTCTCTTTGCCGTTGCACAGGCAACATCTCCACGGAGATGGCTAAGAGTTTTTTTGGTGTTTAAATTTTAGATCTCAAGATTCTAAACAAGTTTCTAAGGGTTTCATCGTTCAAAATGGAAACCATTCGAACGATCCTTCCTACCATCCAGGAAGGTCAATTCATGACCACGGTGGATTTAAAGGATGCATACCTACATATTCCTATCCACAAGGAACATCTTCGGTTCCTAAGGTTCGCCTTTCTGGACAAGCATTACCAGTTTGTGGCACTTCCATTCGGATTAGCCACTGCTCCAAGGATCTTCACAAGGGTACTAGGGTCCCTTCTAGCGGTGCTAAGACCAAGGGGCATTGCAGTAGTACCTTACTTGGACGACATCCTGATTCAAGTGTCGTCTCTGTCTAAAGCAAGGGCTCATACGGACATTGTCCTAGCCTTTCTCAGATCTCACAGGTGGAAAGTGAACATAGAAAAAAGTTCTCTGTCCCCGTCAACAAGAGTTCCCTTCTTGGGAACAATATAGTTTCCTTAGAAATGAAGATTTTTCTGACAGAGGCCAGAAAATCAAACTTCTAAGCTCTTGTCAGGTACTTTATTCTGTTCATCTTCCTTCCATAGTGCAGTGCATGGAAGTAATAGGTTTGATGGTTGCGGCAATGGACATAGTTCCTTTTGCACGAATTCATCTAAGACCATTACAACTGTGCATGCTCAGTCAGTGGAATGGGGATTATACAGACTTGTCTCCGACGATCCAAGTAGATCATAGGACCAGAGATTCACTCCGTTGGTGGCTGACCCTGGACAACCTGTCACAGGGAATGAGCTTCCGCAGACCAGAGTGGGTCATTGTCACGACCGACGCCAGTCTGGTGGGCTGGGGCGCGGTCTGGGAACCCCTGAAAGCTCAGGGTCTATGGTCTCGGGAAGACTCTCTTCTCCCGATAAACGTTCTGGAACTGAGAGCGATATTCAATGCTCTCAAGGCTTGGCCTCGACTAGCAAAGGCCAAATTCATAAGGTGTCAATCAGACAACATGACGACTGTTGCATATATCAACCATCAGGGGGGAACAAGGAGTTCCCTGGTGATGGAGGAGCATCCGGGGGAGTGGGAACTCCATCCGGAAATCTTTGCCCAAATAACTCAATTATGGGGCATTCCAGACATGGATCTGATGGCCTCTCGTCAAGGTCCCTTGTTACGGGTCCAAATCCAGGGATCCCAAGGCGACTCTAGTGGATACAATAGTAGCACCTTGGATCTTCAACCTAGCTTATGTATTCCCACCGTTTCCTCTCATTCCCAGGCTGGTAGCCAGGATCAATCAGGAGAGGGCTTCGGTGATCTTGATAGTTCCTGCGTGGCCACGCAGGACTTGGTATGCAGACCTGGTGAATATGTCATCGGCTCCACCATGGAAGCTACCTTTGAGACAGGACCTTCTTGTTCAGGGTCCATTCGTACATCCGAATCTGGTTTCCCTCCAACTGACTGCTTGGAGATTGAACGCTTGATTCTTTCAAAGCGTGGGTTTTCAGATTCTGTAATAGATACTCTTATTCAGGCTAGAAAGCCTGTAACTAGAAAAATTTACCATAAAATATGGAAAATATATATCTGTTGGTGTGAATCTAAAGGATTCCCATGGAACAAGATAAAAATTCCTAAGATTCTTTCCTTTCTACAAGAAGGTTTGGAGAAAGGATTTTCTGCAAGTTCTCTGAAGGGACAGATCTCTGCTTTATCTGTTTTACTTCACAAAAGGCTGGCAGCTGTGCCAGACGTTTAAGCGTTTGTTCAGGCTCTGGTTAGAATCAAGCCTGTTTACAGACCTTTGACTCCTCCCTGGAGTCTTAATCTAGTTCTTTCAGTTCTTCAAGGGGTTCCGTTTGAACCCTTACATTCCGTAGATATTAAGTTATTATCGTGGAAAGTTTTGTTTTTGGTTGCAATTTCTTCTGCTAGAAGAGTTTCTGAGTTATCTGCTCTGCAGTGTTCTCCGCCCTATCTGGTCCATGCAGATAAGGTGGTTTTGCGTACTGAGCCTGGTTTTCTTCCGAAGGTTGTTTCCAACAAAAATATTAACCAGGAGATAGTTGTACCTTCTTTATGACCGAATCCAGTTTCAAAGAAGGAACGTTTGTTACACAATTTGGACGTAGTCCGTGCTCTAAAATTCTATTTAGAGGCTACAAAAGATTTCAGACAAACATCTTCCTTGTTTGTTGTTTATTCTGGTAAAAGGAGAGGTAAAAAAGCAACTTCTACCTCTCTTTCCTTTTGGCTTAAAAGCATTATCAGATTGGCTTTTGAGACTGCCGGACGGCAGCCTCCTGAAAGTATCACAGCTCACTCCACTAGGGCTGTGGCTTCCACATGGGCCTTCAAGAACGAGGCTCCTGTTGACCAGATATGTAAGGCAGCGACTTGGTCTTCACTGCACTCTTTGGCCAAATTTTACAAATTTTATACTTTTGCTTCTTCGGAGGCTATTTTTGGGAGAAAGGTTTTGCAAGCCGTGGTGCCTTCCGTTTAGGTGACCTGATTTGCTCCCTCCCTTCATCCGTGTCCTAAAGCTTTGGTATTGGTTCCCACAAGTAAGGATGACGCCGTGGACCGGACACACCTATGTTGGAGAAAACAGAATTTATGCTTACCTGATAAATTACTTTCTCCAACGGTGTGTCCGGTCCACGGCCCGCCCTGGTTTTTTAATCAGGTCTGAGGAATTATTTTCTCTAACTACAGTCACCACGTTACCATATGGTTTCTCCTATATATATTTCCTCCTCCTCGAATGACTGGGGTAGGCGGAGCCTGGGAGGGACTATATGGCCAGCTTTGCTGGGCTCTTTGCCATTTCCTGTTGGGGAGGAGAATATCCCACAAGTAAGGATGACGCCGTGGACCGGACACACCGTTGGAGAAAGTAATTTATCAGGTAAGCATAAATTCTGTTTTTACACGCGAAAAGCAGTCACCCTAAAAGGGTATTCTTTTCTGTGATGAAGGGACAGTTTATACGTCTAAAAAGAAACTGTTCAACCCAGACAGAATTTGAGCAACAATCTTTAGACTTAGAGAATCGCCTCTGTAATAGGGGTTATGATAGAAAAGAGGTTGCAAGAGTAAGAGAGACCATCTCCAGAAGGGAGAGGAATGAATTCCTTACTCTAAAAGATCCAAATATTAAGAACAAAAACTGTGGAAAAATAACCTTTGTAGCCAAATATAGTGCACAATTTCACCAAGTATGTAACATCATACATAAGCACTTTCGCATGCTCACAGCAGATGAAGGACTTGCAAATATAGTGTCTAAAGGGTGCAGGTTCGCATACAAAAAGGGTATGACCATTGGCAACATGGTTGCCCCCACACAATTGAGGGCAAACCATGTTTCCAATTCATCTTTGTTAAGATACAATGGAGTATATAGATGTAATTATGGCCCCTGTATAGCATGTGGTTGTTTACAACCAGGTGAGGGTTTCATTAGCACAGCCACAGGAGAACATTTCAGACATTATTCATGTCTGAATTGTAGATCCACTTATGTAATCTATTTGTTGACCTGCGAATCTTGTGGAATACAGTATACAGGCCTTACTACCAGGGAAGCAAGAGAGAGGATCAGAGAGCACATCACTAATATTAAAGCAGGCAAGCTCACAACTCCCCTAGTACAACATTTCAAAATCAAACATAACAAGAATGTAAGTTCGCTAAGGTGGACTGTTATTGAACAAGTGAAGTGTAAGAAGAGAGGGGGGAATAGAGAAAACCTGCTAGCCAAGAGGGAGGTGTTCTGGATACACAGGCTGAGAACCAGGGTTCCCATGGGATTGAATTCGGAATTTGATTTAATCAATTTTTGGGAATAATTGACTGGGTCCTGTGTGTCCGGAACGCTTCTCTCTTATCTCTCTTATCATTTATATTTCATATTCAGATTACAATACTTCAAACTGTAATAAATTGTTATTATCATTATTTCATTTTTATCAATGTAGTAACTTTCATATTTAATTCCCAATGTTTAGTTTTCAGTTTTTGATTATACTGATTATTTTTAGTCAGGTCATTAACTATAGATATTTGTGATGTCTTGTCAGACTAACATTGATAGAAAGTGATAGTATTGAAGAATTATGTGAATTTGATGTTCAATAGGCATTGTCTTAAATGAAGCTGACATATGTGTTAAATAAGAAATGGTTATTTCAGTGCCTTAATAGACAAACACACAGGATCAAGTTTTTAACCAATCACAATAAGCACAGGTGTATAAAAGGTTAATTGGGAATAGACACTTTAGCTAAGATTACGGCCAGAAGGGCTGAAACATGTCAGCAGTTTGTCTTCTATGTGCGTTTGTCTAGGCACAGTTTGTCACTATATTTCCTCCTGCTTACCATTGAAGTTTGTCTACAGCTGTCAATAAAAGCAGTTTTATTCGCATTTGGATCACTGGTGCTGCTTCATTCTTTATTTGTTTACTTGTTTGTTGTCTACTCTGGACAGAGGAGAGGCCAAAAGGCTTCGGCAACTTCTCTTTCTTTTTGGCTGAGAAGCATAATCCGCTTAGCTTATGAGACTGCTGGCCAGCAGCCTCCTGAAAGAATTACAGCTCATTACACTAGAGCGATGGCTTCCACATGGGCTTTTTAAAATGAGGCCTCTGTTGAACAGATTTGTAAGGCGGCGACTTGGTCTTCGCTTCACACTTTTTCTAAATTCTACAAATTCGATACTTTTGCTTCTTCGGAGGCTATTTTTGGGAGAAAGGTCTTACAGGCAGTGGTGCCCTCCGTTTAAGTGCCTGCCTTGTCCCTCCCTTCATCCGTGTCCTAAAGCTTTGGTATTGGTATCCCACAAGTAATGGATGAACCTGTGGACCGGATACACCTTTACAAGAGAAAACAAAATTTATGCTTACCTGATAAATTTATTTCTCTTGTGGTGTATCCAGTCCATGGCCACCCCTGTCATTTTTAGGCAGGTGTTTTTTATTTTTAAACTACAGTCACCACTGCACCCTATAGTTTCTCCTTTTTTCTTGCTTGTCTTCGGTCGAATGACTGGGAGTGGCAGTTAGGGGAGGAGCTATATAGACAGCTCTGCTGTGGGTGTCCTCTTGCAACTTCCTGTTGGGAAGGAGAATATCCCACAAGTAATGGATGAACCCGTGGACTGTATACACCACAAGAAAAATAAATTTATCAGGTAAGCATAAATTTCGTTTTTTAAGGGTGTATTGGGTGGGTTTTATTTTTTTGATAGGGACTTTGTGCGGCAAAAGAGCTAACTGCCCTTTTAAGGGCAATGCCCATCCAAATGCCCTTTTCAGGGCAATTGGGAGCCTAGGTTTTTTAGATAGTATTTTATTTGGGGGGTTGGTTGTGTGGGTGGTGGGTTTTACTGTTGGGGGGGTTGTTTGTATTTTTTTACAGGTAAAAGAGCTGATTACTTTGGGGCAATGCCCCGCAAAAGGCCCTTTTAAGGGCTATTGGTAGTTTAGTTTAGGCTAGGGTTTTTTTTTTATTTTGGGGGGGCTTTTTTTATTTTATCAGGGCTATTAGATTAGGTGTAATTAGTTTAAATAACTGTAATTTGTTTATTATTTTCTGTAATTTAGTGTTTTTTTCGTACTTTAGATAATTTCATTGAATTAAGCTAATTGTATGTAATTTATTTAATTGTATTTAATTTAGTTAATTTATTTAATTATAGTGTAGTGTTAGGTGTAATTGTAACTTAGGTTAGGTTTTATTTTACAGGTACTTTTGTATTTATTTTAGCTAGGTAGTTATTAAATAGTTAATAACTATTCTACCTAGTTAAAATAAATACAAACTTGCCTGTAAACTAAAAATAAATCCTAAGCAATTATATTTAAGTTAGGTGGTGTTAGGGTTAGACTTAGATTTAGGGGGTTAATAACTTTATTATAGTGGCGGCGACGTTGGGGGCAGCAGATTAGGGGTTAATAAATGTAGGTAGGTGGCGGCGATGTTAGGGACGGCAGATTAGGGGTTAATAATATTTAACTAGTGTTTGCGAGGCGGGAGTGCGGCGGTTTAGGGGTTAATATATTTATTATAGTGGCGGCGATGTCCGGTTCAGCAGATTAGGGGTTAAACATTTTCTTTTACTGTTTGCGATGTGGGAGGGCCTCGGTTTAGGGTTTAATATGTAGTTTATGGGTGTTAGTGTACTTTTTAGCACTTTAGTTAAGAGTTTTATGCTACGGCTTTGTAGTGTAAAACTCATAACTACTGACTTTAAAATGCGGTACCAGTCTTGACAGGAGAGGGTCTACCGCTCACTTTTTGGCAGACTCATAATACCGGCGCTATGCAAGTCCCATTGAAAAAATAGGATACTGGCCAAAAAAGTGAGCGGTACACCTGTACCTGCAAGACTCGTAATACCAGCAGGCGTTAAAAAGCAGCGTTAGGACAGGCTAACGCTGCTTTTTAAGCCTAACGCAAAACTCGTAATCTAGCCGTATGTATGTATGTGATGGTTTTTGTACAGATCTATAGCTAAATGAGTGTATGTTCATGTATGTCTATGTGAGTCAATGTAAAATGGCTTTGTGTGCCTTTTTTTTTCACCCGGGATCTCCTATCTTTGATCCGTTATAAATTTTTTTAAAATATTTTATTTAAAATGTATTTATTGTACAGTGTTTGTATGAGTGTAAGTGTACTTTGTATAATATTTTTTAAGTGATTATTGAAGGTTTTTGGTTGCGATATATCAATAACTACTGGTCTTGGAAAGCGCTATGGATTTGTGCGTAGATGGGGATTTTTGTTGCGCTTTGGAGGTTTTTTTCAAACTTGCAATGGCTGCATTATGGAAATTGATGCGTTATGGGCCATAACGCTACAATTTGAGTCATAACGCACAACTTGTAAATTAGCTGTAAGACAGTAAAACAAAATTCTGTAGGAAGGTCAATTTAACTAAAATATTTGAACATAGTGGAGCAGTAGAAAGGTGACTTAAAGGGACAGTAGACACCTTGAGATTGTTAAACAAAATGCCCCTTTTCATGTAATTTTGCCCTGAAAACCGGATTTTGTAATTGTCAGAAATTGAAATGCATCCTGCTGACTTCACAAGAATAAAAATAAAGGCATTGTCTTTAGTCAGATTAAAAATGTGGCACCTTTCCATGGTTTCCTTTACTATGGTCTAGATTACAAGTGGAGCTCTAATTTATCTTGCGCCCTCAAACAGGCAAATTTGCCCGTTAGCGGGCGAACAATAAATAACAAGCCATTACAAGTGGTTGGTTATTGCTACAGCAAACTCGCGGTAGTAATTAGTGCTTATAAAATTAACCAGAGATCAGATCTCTGGGTTATTTTATAAATGTCCCCTAAATGCCCCAAAACTTGTGTTAGTTTTTTTTTTTTTTTTTTTAAACTGCACTTAGCAGTTTTTGGGGGCTAAAGTCTCACCGCATGAGAACGAAGCTCCCATTGGAGCCTATGGAAGCCTGCTCTCATGAGCGCAATTCTGCCGTGCAATGCGAACGCGAGGTCGTGTTTGCATTGCACTTCGCCTGTAATACCAGCGCATATTTGCATGTGCTGGTATTACATAGTGGAGCGCAAATATCGATTTAGTGAAAGCAATATTTTGAGCTCCACTTATAATCTGGCCCTATGTGGGAAATTAGCTTTATATATTAAAATATAACTTATAATAAGCTGCTTATTAAACTCTTAACAAGGGACATCCAACCTTATAACATGAGGGGCCACTCTGAGGGCTGTAAAGTAAGGTGACCAGATGTCCCTATTTTTTCCCAGACAGTTCTGAATTTGCCTGAATGGGTTTCCTGTCCCTGATCACAGTGTGTAAACTACAAGGGCCAACTTCACTTTCCACAAAATCAGTTATTTCTCTAATCCAGCAGGAGTCTCTATTGCTTAGAACAGTTTACATTAGCAGTGACAGCAGGAAGTGGAAGTTCACTTGCTCTTTAAGTTTTGTATGATTGCTGTCATGAAGCTAGTGGAGGAGGGTAGAATGAGTCTGGTCTACTTTTTACTGGGAGCCTCCATTTGCTTTAACTGACCAGCAGGGTGACAGAGCTGGGGCAGTCCCTAATGACCGTAAAGTGAGGCAGGATAGATCTGGTGATCTTCATAGTGGTGATCAATGACTGTCGGCTGCTACTGCTGCTGCTATACAGGGACCATCTGTGCTAAGTACAGTGTGTGCAGAACTGGGGTAGTTCTAAACTTATATACTATAGCTGAGCATATTTGTGATCAATCTCTTTCTGCTGCTGCTATACAGGGACCATCTGTGCCAGGTATAGCGTGGGCAGAGCTGGGGTAGTTCTAAACCTATATACTATAGCAGGGCATAGTGGTGATCAATGCCTGTCTGCTGCTGCTATTCAGGGATCATCTGTGCCAGGTGCAGTGTGTGCAGAGCTGGGGTAGTTCTAAACCTATATACTATAGCAGGGCATAGTGGTGATCAATGCCTGTCTGCTGCTGCTATACAGGGATCATCTGTGCCAGGTGCAGTGTGTGCAGAGCTGGGGTAGTTCTAAACCTATATACTATAGCAGGGCATAGTGGTGATCAATGCCTGTCTGCTGCTGCTATTCAGGGATCATCTGTGCCAGGTACGGTGTGTGCAGAGCTGGGGTAGTTCTAAACCTATATACTATAGCAGGGCATAGTGGTGATCAATGCCTGTCTGCTGCTGCTATTCAGGGATCATCTGTGCCAGGTGCAGTGTGTGCAGAGCTGGGGTAGTTCTAAACCTATATACTATAGCAGGGCATAGTGGTGATCAATGCCTGTCTGCTGCTGCTGCTATACAGGGACCATCTGTGCCAGGTACAGTGTGTGCAGAGATGCGGTAGTTACATACTTATATGTGATAGGGTTTTACAAAATGCATAGCCACAGTTCATAATATTGAGTTCCTGGCTAATAACTTTATACTTTTGTTATTATATATAAATTTGTAACCTGGCTCATAAACCTATGTATGCAGCTCATCAATATTCTGACTGCATCCTTTGTGTATATAATTTTGAACTTATGCAGTATGGCAATTTGTGTGCAACACCATTAGCATGAGTAAGACAGATGAACTATGTGTTAAAATCTCAGTATCCTTTAACCTAATCAAATATGTATATTTATAGCATGTGATGGCATACAGAGGCAGGTGATATGTGTTTGGGGCTGGAGTACTTACAACTAGAGAATGGGTTGGCATACAGAGGCTGATGACAACCAAAGATAACTGGAACCAATGATGCCACTAAAAGTGTGTATTCGTTTATGAATAGCACATGGACCAGTGATAAAACTCAGCTTGGTGACTATGGTAAACTTGTGTTGTTTTTAAAGATGCTTCTTATGAAGAAAGACCTTCTTATGAAAATTTTCAGCTCTGAAAATACAGCAGTTCTTTATTTGAAAGTAAGGTTAACAGTTTTTTTTTTTTTTAAATATTATTCTTTATTATATGTCTGACATGCACAAATCAGATACCAATTAAACATTAACCAATAACATCAATGGTAACACAGTTAAAGGGCCATAATACCCAAATGTTTAAACACTTGAAAGTGATGCAGTATAGCTGTAAAAAGCTGACTAGAAAATATCACCTGAACATCTCTATGTAAAAAAGAAAGATATTTTACCTCAAAAGTTCCTCAGTAGCCATATCCCATTGTAAAGGATTTCTAAGCAGCATATTAGTATGTCTGTCCTGGGACTGCTGAAAGGATGAGCCTCGTGAACTCTCATATTATTTCACCAATCAGGTAAAGGAAGCTTACTATGAAATCTCATGAGAGTTAAGTCAAATCTCATGAGATCACAGTAAGAGTTCATGACCTCAGCACTGCTGATGCTGATTGGCTGCTGTTCATTTCTTCTTTTTTTTTTTTTTTTTTTACCTGCAGCTGGGATCAGCTGAGTATAACTTTTTACACAGAACTTACTCTGCTGAGCTGAGGAGATTGTGAGGTAAAATATCTTCCTTTTTTACATAGAGATGCCCAGGTGATATTTTCCTGTCAGCTTTTAACAGTTATACTGCATTAGTTTCAAGTGATTTAGCATATGAGTATTATGTCCCTTTAAGCATATTACATTCCACATCAAAAATAAGGTATCACTTTGCAGACTATTAAGGCTGTGACACACTGCAAGCGATGCGGTGTGAGGCGAAGCAGCTGCTTCGCTCCGCGTCGCATCGCTTCTGAAGATCAAATATTTAATCTCTGAGCGCTCAGCTACGCGACCTGACGCAACAGAGTGCTCAGAGATGAAAAGGCAGGACACAGCTGCATCTACACCATGCGCGTTGCTCCGCTTGCAGTGTGTCACCGCCTTTAATGAAGAGTCCACATATGAAGAGTTATGCAAGAACCCAACAAATATCTGAGAGTTAAGGTGATATATTGTGGTGCAACAAATAGTTTTTTTCTATTGGATTTCGTTGTAGGTAAACTATTTTCACATGCCTGTATAAATTGATAAGGCATTTTAAACAACATTTATGAGATGGTTCATATATGGGTCTGAGGTGTCCTGAATTGGGGTCTGGAAAATCTGGTCACCTTTACTATAAAGGTAATTTTAGAAATAACACTTATCAAAGCAATATACTATAACATAAACTGCAAATTAAAAAGCTCTTTTTATTGATAATCTCATTTAAATATATTTAGTCACTTCTGAATGGCTAGATTATCACATAGATTCCCACATATCCCACAAACTTTCATAAACATAACCAGCACAGTATGAGTACTTGTAAAAATGCCCCAGATTACCTACCATGAATTTAACATACTGTGTGTTTTTGTTGCTTTGATGTAACCTATCACTGTGTACATTATGTTGGATGGAAATTACAATAAATGTTTCCACACATTTATATGTAAAATACTTTTTGCTACCTCCTTATTTCAACAGCTTTTGACAATGTAACAATTTGTATGTTACCACCTTAACATAATGTACCATCATTGGTCAACATTGTAACAATTACATCCGGGTATTATAGTTTACTAGATTTAAAAAGCGCTGAAGCAGTCAAATTTTTATGCCTGATGAGCCAAGGGCCTCTATTTATCAACGTGTCAACTTATCTGCATTCAACGGCACCAATACGCTCGCCTAACATCGCCGCCGCGGACCTGAATACGTTCTCCAAAATTATCAAAAAAGCTGTCAAAAAGCCGCGCATCAAGTATGGAGTGATGAGCAGCGGACTGTTGTTAAATAACAGTCATCGATCTCGCTGCTCTTCGGCTTTTTTACAGCTTTTTTGGTACCCTGTCACTAAACACCCACACTATACTATACTGTTTACCCCCTAAACCGCCGCTCACGGAGCCCACCGCAACTAAATAAATTGTTTAACCCCTAAACCGCCAATCCCGGAGCCCACCGCAACTCTAATAAATGTATTAACCCCTAAACCGCTACTCACGGAGCCCACCGCCACCTATATTATACATATTAACCCCTAATCTTCCGCCCCCTATACCGCCGCCACCTACATAAAGCTATTAACCCCTATCCTGCCGCTCCCGGACCCCGCCGCAACTAAATAAAGTGTTTAACACCTAAACCGCCGCTCCCGGACCCCACCTACACCGCCGTTACCAATCAAACAATAGAATGCGAGCTCAATCCTATTGGCTGATTGCATCAGCCAATAGGATTTTTCCTACCTTAATTCCGATTGGCTGATAGAATTCTATCAGCCAATCGGAATTCAAGGGACGCCATCTTGGATGACGTCATTTAAAAGAACCGTCATTCAGTCGTCGGATGTCGTTGGAAGAGGATGCTCCTCGTCTAATGTCTTGAAGATGGACCCGCTCCACGCCAGATGGATGAAGACTTCTGCCCGTCTGGAGGACCACTTCGCCCGGCTTCGTGGTGGACTTCGGCCCGGTTGGGTGAAGACTTCTCAAGGTAGGGTGATCTTCAAGGTGTTAGTGTTAGGTTTTATTAAGGGGGGGTGTGTGGGTGGTGGGTTTTAATGTTGGTGGGGGGTATTGTACTTTTTTTTACAGGTAAAAGAGCCGATTACTTTGGGGCAATGCCCCGCAAAAGGCCCTTTTAAGGGCTATTCGTAATTTAGTATAGGGTAGGGCTTTTTTATTTTGGGGGGCTTTTTTATTTTATTAGGGGGATTAGATTAGGTGTAATTAGTTTAAAAAACTTGCAATTATTTTATTATTTTCTGTAATTTAGTGGGGGGTTTTGTACTTTAGATAATTTTATTTAATGTTATTTAATTGTAGTTAATGTAGGTAATTAATTTAATTATAGTGTAGTGTTAGGTGTAATTGTAACTTAGGTTAGGTTTTATTTTACAGGTACTTTTGTATTTATTTTAGTTAGGTAGTTTATTAAATAGTTAATAACTATTTAGTAACTATTGTACCTAGTTAAAATAAATACAAACTTGCCTGTAAAATAAAAATAAACCTTAAGCTAGCTAAAATGTAACTATTAGTTATATTGTAGCTAGCTTATGGTTTATTTTATAGGTATTTAGTTTTAAATAGGAATAATTTATTTTGATTTAGTTAAATTATATTTAAGTTAGTGGGTGTTAGGGTTAGACTTAGATTTAGGGGTTAATACATTTAATATAGTGGCGGCGGTGTAGGGGGGGCAGATTAGGGGTTAATAAATATGATGTAGGTGACGGTGGGCTCTGGGATCTAAATTCTTGAGTTTTTTTTAGCAAAGGGCATAATTATATGGTCTCTTTTGTCGCGTGCAACAAACTCTCCAAAAACTACCCAAGCAGGACATTGTTCAAAAGCTCACAATGTTCTTGAAATAAAAGGTACTTTCCTAGTTCACGTTCTCTTTTTGGCATCAATGAAAATTCATACTGTTATCTCATGGAGATCATTGTGACACTAGTCTCCTGTCACCTAGCTCATCGCACTCTGTGTCACTAGCAGGTCACACAGTCACTCTGTCCTTTGGCAATATTTGTCTTTGTGACATAACAGAATCCTGTCACCTGTGCACTCTACTGGCCTTAACTATAAACTAATTGCTGTGCTTACGCTTGTTCTTGACAAACGATAGCTACTTTACTGGCAAAAGACAGCAATAGCTTGAAGCTAAATAAAAACACAGTATATCAATTGTTTCTCTCATTATAAATGTATCAAAGTTATTGCAGATCTTTTTATGTTTATAAACATAATAAATATACTGTGAGATGCTTATTCAGCTGTGCAATAAATACTAATCTTTGCTTCTTTTAACATAGTAATCGATTCACCTAAGGGGATGTTGAGCACAAAACAGATGCTGTTTTATTTAAAAGGTAATATTTTAACATTTTGAAAGTGATTTGCTTTTTTGAAAAATCAATATTTTTGTGCTGAATAAACCAACTTTTCTTGTGGGGTTTTTCTATATCTGCCCTTGAAAAATAGATACCTAGGTATCAGTTATACACAAACATGCACTTCCTGTTAGTTACAAATTAGACAACTTACACTTATCTTTTTTACATTCAATTTTTTTAAACAAATAGTGCAGGGAATGAATATTTGGGGAAACTAATTTCCTTGAATATTCATTGTAAAAATGTTGTCCAAAATGATTTCCCCCCCCTGCACATAGTGATTATTACATGCAGGTTTATGTATTGAATAAAATTTAACTGTCTGGAGATCATCTGGTTAGAACCATAATTAAAGGTCCTATTCACTCTGGACTTTTAAACACACAGAATTCCATGGTGGGTAGTGCAAATTTGCATGCTGTAACTGAAGAACAGAACAGCCAGTCAGTAAAAGTATGATAGGAAACTAATTTATTATCTCGAAATTCTTCCCTTTTTTTCTTTTCTTTCTCTTATCTTTTTTCCTAGGTGGGGGAGAAAAGAAACCCCATGTCAGAACTTGTTCATTTAAATATTTAACTCCTAGATGCCATTAGGACATTTCATGCCGTCCTAACATCCCTGGGATTTAGGGCCGTTAAACAGCATGGAGCATCCTACCTTATATGATGTCCTGCAGCCTCCTCCTTTGAGAAAATGGAAAATCATACGGGGGGGGGGGGAATGTCTAATATCATATGTAGTCCCATGGGCGTCCACAAGGGGGGGCAAGAGGGGGCCACTGCCCCCCTCTGGATTTTTACTGCTTCCTTCAATTTATAGCAGAAAGAACTGTACATTTATTACATTGCTGAAATGTAATCTACAGATCAGAGTGATCATTTGTAGCAAAAACTAACAGAAATGATCACCACTGGTCAGATTACAGACAGACAGAGCAACTTCCAATCCCTTCACAGCAATGCATTCAGGGGTTCTCAAATCCCCTTCCAGGAGGGGCAGCAAATTCAAAGTTGCTCTTACTGCATCTGATTAGCTCAGAGGTGATGTTTTCAGTGTGGCTCTGCACTCAGCTGTCTGCTCAGTGTGAGTAACAGTATCAGATTACACACACACACACACACAGCCATGCTGCTCTCAGTGGTAGGTTTTGCTTATTTTTTAGAAACTGTGTCCCACTGACCCTGGCTCATTGTGTGCCATTGCCCCACTCACTCCCCTCCCCTATTGCCACTCCCAGAGGAGGAGGGCTACACATGGGTAGAAAGGGCTAGTCTCTGGCTTATTGTGTACATTTTTTAACACAATCACTGACGTCGTGGGTGACAGATTTGCTTAATTTGCAGGCGTCAGGGAGCTGCTATTTCAATGCGGGAGACTCCCGGAACTTCTGGGAGAGTTGGGATGTCTGGTATGCTTTTCTACATACAAGTGTCCAAAGGAAAAATAAGTTAAGCTCCTTTTTTAAAACAAATATATTCAGTGTTTGTGGGTGGCAGCATATTTATATTATCTGATAGCATTTGTACAGATGCATGAATATTATAAAATAAAGAAAACAAACAGCATAATACTGCAACATTCTACCTAAAGCATACTTCTTCTTTTCTGCAGAAAATTATTCCAGTTTTTTCACTGTATGGTTTAAATCTGTGGAAGTTATATTTGTAAGTGACATTAAATCTAGTTATTATATAAACATCAATGTGTGTAAATATGAATGTGTGTGTAAGCAAGTGTATGTGTGTGTATGTGTAATTTCCTTATATGACAGTTTCAAGAATGGGAAAAAAATGCAAACAGCATAGTCATCTGACATGGAAAAAAAGGCAAGAGGCATATAGGAATGGGGTTTTTAAATAATTAAATTATTTGGCGCCAAGTATGACGCACAACGTAACTGAAACTTTTTTGGCGCTAACAACATCCGGAAATGAAACACTCGCATCATTAACAATGCAACCTTGTGAAAGAAACTCAGCGTCAACTAAGACGCCGGAAATGACAAATTTGCGTCAACAAATGTACCTTTGCGCCAAAAAATTCTCATGCCAAGAATGGCGCAATAAACTTTGGCATTTTGCGCCCTTGCGAGCCTAATTTTGCCCCGCAAAATTGAAAGAAAAAAAATGTCAATTTGAAAAAAAACTAAACCCCAGGTAAGAAAAATATTTCCTAAATATGTTTTTCCCCAAATATGAAACTGACAGTCTGCAAAAGGAAATACATAAACCTGACTCATGGCAAATATAAGTACAATACATATATTTATAACTTTATATTAATGCATAAAGTGCCAAACCATAGCTGAGAGTGTCTTAAGTAATGAAAACATACTTACCAAAAGACACCCATCCACATATAGCAGATAGCCAAACCAGTACTGAATCGGTTATCAGTAGAGGTAATGGAATAACTTAATTTATATAAGAACTTACCTGATAAATTCATTTCTTTCATATTGGCAAGAGTCCATGAGCTAGTGACGTATGGGATATACAATCCTACCAGGAGGGGCAAAGTTTCCCAAACCTCAAAATGCCTATAAATACACCCCTCACCACACCGACAATTCAGTTTAACGAATAGCCATGTAGTGGGGTGATAAAGAAAGTAGTAAAAAGTGTCAACAAAGGAATTTGGAAATAATTGTGCTTTATACAAAAAAAACATAACCACCATAAAAAAGGGGGTGGGCCTCATGTACTCTTGCCAATATGAAAGAAATGAATTTATCAGGTAAGTTCTTACATAAATTATGTTTTCTTTCATGTAATTGGCAAGAGTCCATGAGCTAGTGACGTATGGGATAGCAATACCCAAGATGTGGAACTCCACGCAAGAGTCACTAGAGAGGGAGGGAAAAAAATAAAAACAGCCATTTTCCGCTGAAAAAATTAATCCACAACCCAAAATATAAGTTTATTCTTATAAATGAAAGGAAAAAATTTAAATCAAAAGCAGAAAAATCAAACTGAAACAGCTGCCTGAAGAACTTTTCTACCAAAAACTGCTTCCGAAGAAGCAAATACATCAAAATGGTAGAATTTAGTAAATGTATGCAAAGAAGACCAAGTTGCTGCTTTGCAAATCTGATCAACTAAAGCTTCATTCTTACAAGCCCACAAAGTAGAGACTGATCTAGTAGAAAGAGCTGTAATTCTCTGAGGCGGGGCTTGACCTGACTCCAAATAAGCTAGATGAATCAAAAACTTTAACCACGAAGCCAAGGAAACAGCAGAAGCCTTCTGACCTTTTCTAGAACCAGAAAATATCACAAATAGACTAGAAGTCTTCCTGAAATCTTTAGTAGCTTCAACATAATATTTCAAAGCTCTTACCACATCCAAAGAATGTAAGGATCTCTCCAAATAATTCTTAGGATTAGGACACAAGGAAGGGACAACAATTTCTCTATTAATGTTGTTAGAATTCACAACCTTAGGTTTAAATTAAATGAAGTCCGCAAAACCGCCTTGTCCTGATGAAAAATCAGAAAAGGAGATTCACAAGAGAGAGCGGATAATTCAGAAACTCTTCTAGCAGAAGAGATGGCCAAAAGAAACAACACCTTCCAAGAAAGTAGTTTAATGTCCAAATAATGCATAGGCTCAAACGGAGGAGCCTGTAAAGTCTTCAAAACTAAATTAAGACTCCAAGGAGGTGAGATTGATTTAATGACAGGCTTGATATGAACCAAAGCCTGCACAAAACAATGAATATCAGGAAGATTAACAATTTTTCTATGAAATAAAACAGAAAGAGCAGAGATTTGTCCTTTCAAGGAACTTGCAGACAAACCTTTATCCAAACCATCCTGAGGAAACTGTAAAATTCTAGGAATTCTAGAAGAATGCCAAGAGAATTTATGAGAAGAACACCATGAAATGTAAGTCTTCCAAACTCGATAATAAATCTTTCTAGAAACAGATTTACGAGCCTGCAACATAGTATCAATCACTGAGTCAGAGAAACCTCTATGACTAAGCACTAAGCGTTCAATTTCCATACCTTCAAATTTAATGATTTGAGATCCTGATGGAAAAAACGGACCTTGAGATAAAAGGTCGGACCTTAGTGGAAGTGGCCAAGGTTGGCAACTGGACATCCGAACAAGATCCGCATACCAAAACCTGTGAGGCCATGCTGGAGCTACCAGCAGCACAAACGATTGCTCCATGATGATCTTGGAGATCACTCTTGGAAGAAGAACTAGAGGCGGGAAAATATAAGCAGGTTGATAACACCAAGGAAGTGTCAATGCATCCACTGCTTCCTCCTGAGGATCCCTGGACCTGGACAGGTACCTGGGAAGTTTTTTGTTTAGATGAGATACCATCAGATATATTTCTGGAAGCCCCCACCTCTGAACAATTTGAGAAAAGACATCTGGGTGGAGAGACCATTCTGCCGGATGTAAAGTCTGACGACTGAGGTAATCCGCTTCCCAATTGTCTATACCTGGGATATGAACCGCAGAAATTAGACAGGAGCTGGATTCCGCCCAAACAAGTATCCGAGATACTTCTTTCATAGCTTGAGGACTGTGAGTCCCACCCTGATGATTGACATATGCCACAGTTGTGACGTCTGTCTGAAAACAAATGAATGGTTCTCTCTTCAACAGAGGCCAAAATTGAAGAGCCCTGAGAATCATACAGAGCTCCAAAATATTGATTGGTAATCTCGCGTCTTGAGATTTCCAAACTCCTTGTGCTGTCAGAGATCCCCAAACAGCTCCCCAACCTGAAAGACTCGCATCTGTTGTGATCACAGTCCAGGTTGGACGAACGAAAGAGGCCCAGAGAATTATACAATGGTGATCTAACCACCAAGTCAGAGAAAGTCAAACATTGGGATTTAAGGATATTAATTGTGATATCCTTGTATAATCCCTGCACCATTGGTTCAGCATACAAAGCTGGAGAGGTCTCATATGAAAACGAGCAAAGGGGATCGCGTCCGATGCTGCAGTCATGAGACCTAAAACTTCCATGCACATAGCTACTGAAGGGAATGACTGAGACTGAAGGTTCTGACAAACTTCAACCAATTTCAAACGTCTCTTGTCTGTTAAAGACAGAGTCATGGACACTGAATCTATCTGGAAACCTAAAAAGGTGACCCTTGTCTGAGGAATCAAAGAAATTTTTGGTAAATTGATCCTCCAACCATGTCTTCAAAGAAACAACACTATTTGATTTGTGTGAGATTCTGCAGAATATAAAGACTGAGTGAGTACCAAGATATCGTCCAAATAAGGAAATACCGCAATACCCCGCTCTCTGATTACAGAGAGTAGGGCACCTTGAACCTTTGAAAAGATTCTTCGAGCTGTCGCTAGGCCAAAAGGAAGAGCAACAAATTGGTAATGCTTGTCTAGAAAAGAGAATCTCAGTAACTGATAGTGATCTGGATGAATCGGAATATGAAGATATGCATCCTGTAAGTCTATTGTGGACCTATAATGCCCTTGCTTAACAAAAGGCAGAATAGTCCTTATAGTCACCATTTTGAAAGTTGGTACTCTTACATATCGATTCAAAATCTTTAGATCCAAAACTGGTCTGAATTAATTTTCTTTGTTTGGAACAATGAATAGATTTGAATAAAACCCCAGACCCTGTTCCTGAAACGGAACTGGCATGATTACCCCTGACAACTCCAGGTCTGAAACACACTTCAGAAAAGCCTGAGCCTTTACTGGGTTTACAGGAATGCATGAGAGAAAAAAATCTTCTCACAGGCGGTCGTACTCTGAATCTTATTCTGTACCCCTGAGAGACAATACTCTGAATCCAATGATTTTGGACCGAATTGATCCAAACATCTTTGAAAAATTTGAATCTGCCCCCTACCAGCTGAGCTGGAATGAGGGCCGCACCTTCATACGGACTTGGGGGCTGATTTTGATCTCTTAAATGGCTTGGATTTAATCCAATTTGAAGAAGGCTTCCAATTGGAAGCAGGTTCCTTGGGGGAAGGATTAGGTATCTGTTCCTTATTTTGTCGAAAGGAACGAAGATGGTTAAAAGCTTTAGATTTAACCTTAGGTTTTTTATCCTGAGGCAAAAAAACTCACTTCCCCCAGTAACAGTTGAAATTATTGAATCCAACTGAGAACCAAATAATTTATTACCTTGGAAAGAAAGAGATAGCAATCTGGACTTAGAAGTCATATCAGCATTCCAAGATTTAAGCCACAAAGCTCTTCTAGCTAAAATAGCTAAAGACATAGATTTAACATCAATTTTGATGATATCAAAAATGGCATCACAAATGAAATTATTAGCATGTTGAATCAACTTAACAATGCTAGACAAATCATGATCCAATACTTGTTGCGCTAAAGTATCCAATCAAAAAGTTGAAGCGGCTGCAACATCAGCCAAAGAAATTGCAGGCCTAAGAAGATGACCTGAATATAAATAAGCTTTCCTTAGATAATATTCAAGTTTCCTATCTAAAGGATCTTTAAAAGAAGTACTATCTTCCGTAGGAATAGTAGTACGTTTAGCAAGAGTAGAGATAGCCCCATCAACTTTGGGGATCTTTTCCCAAAACTCCAATCTAACTTCTGGCAAAGGATACAATTTTTTAAACCTTGAAGAAGGAATAAAAGAAGTACCAAGCTTATTCCATTCCTTAGAAATCATATCAGTAATAGCATCAGGAACTGGAAAAACCTCTGGAATAAGCACAGGAGGTTTATAAACAGAGTTTAAATGGTTACTAGTTTTAATATTAAGAGGACTAGTTTCCTCCATATCCAATGTAATTAACACTTCTTTTAACAAAGAACGAATATACTCCGATATAAATAAATAAGAGGATTTATCAGTGTCAATATCTGAGGCAGGATCTTCTGAATCAGATAGATCCTCATCAGAGAAGGATAATTCAGTATGTTGCTGGTCATTTGAAATTTCATCAACCTTATGAGAAGTTTAAAAGACCTTTTACGTTTATTAGACGGCGGAATAGCAGACAAAGCCTTCTGAATAGAATCAGAAATAAATTATTTTAAATTTACAGGTATATCTTGTGCATTAGATGATGAGGGAACAGCAACAGGTAATGAACTACTACTGATGGATACATTTTCTGCATGTAAAAGTTTGTCATGACAACTATTACAAACCACAGCTGGAGGTATAATTACCACAAATTTACAACAAATGCACTTAGCTTTGGTAGAAATATTATCAGGCAGCAGGGATCCAACAGTGAATTCTGAGACAGGATCAGATTGAGACATCTTGCAAATGTAAGAGAAAAAAATGATCAATTTCATTATATGGCAGTTTCAGGAATGGGAAAAATGCAAACAGAATAGCCCTCTGACTTAGAAAAAAAGCAAGAAGCAAAACAGAATGGGGTCTAAAATAATGAAAATATTTGATGCCAAGTATGACGCACAACAAAGAGAAAAATATTTTTTTGGGCGCCAAAAAGTCACACGTTGTGAAAGGACCCGGTGTCAACTAAGACGCCGGAAATGACGAATTGCGTCAACGAACGTAACTTCACGCCAAAAAATCTTGTGCTTAGAAGGACGCAATAAACTTTAGCAATTTTCTCCCTTGCGAGCCTAATTCTGCCCGCGAATTTGAAAAATGACAGTCAATTGAAAAAAGACTACACCCCAGGTAAGAAATAAATTTCTAAAAAATGCATTTCCCAGATATGAAACTGACAGTCTGCAAAAAGGAAATATACTGAAACCTGAATCATGGCAAATATAAGTACAATACATATATTTAGAACTTTATATAAATACATAAAGTGCCAAACCATAGCTGAGAGTGTCTTAAGTAATGAAAACATACTTACTTGAAGACACCCATCCACATATAGCAGATAGCCAAACCAGTACTGAAACGGTTATCAGTAGAGGTAATGGAATATGAGAGTATATCATCGATCTGAAAAGGGAGGTAGGAGATGAATCTCTACGACCAATAACAGAGAACCTATGAAATAGATCCCCGTGAGGAAAACCATTGCATTCATAGGTGATACTCCCTTAACATCCCTCTGACATTCACTGTACTCTGAGAGGAAACAGGCTTCAAAAATGCTGAGAAGCGCATATCAACGTAGAAATCTTAGCACAAACTTACTTCACCACATCCATAGGAGGCAAAGTTTGTAAAACTAAATTGTGGGTGTGGTGAGGGGTGTATTTATAGGCATTTTGAGGTTTGGGAAACTTTGCCCCTCCTGGTAGGATTGTATATCCCATACGTCACTAGCTCATGGACTCTTGCCAATTACATGAAAGAAATGAGAGTATATCGTCGATCTGAAAAAGGAGGTAGGAGATTAATCTCTACGACCGATAACAGAGAACCTATGAAATAGATCTCCTGTGAGGAAAACCATTGCATTCATAAGTGATACTCCCTTAACATCCCTCTGACATTTACTGTCCTCAGAGGAATCGGGCTTCAAAATGCTGAGAAGCGCATATCAACGTAGAACACACAAAGTTACTTCACCACCTCCATAGGAGACAACGTTTGTAAAACTGAATTTGTGTAAAACTGAATTGTTTGTAAAACTAAATTGTGGGTGTGGTAAGGGGTGTATTTATAGGCATTTTGAGGTTTGGGAAACTTCGCCCCTCCTGGGAGGATTGTATATCTCATACGTCACTAGCTCATGGACTCTTGCCAATTACAAGAAATAAACAAAATTTATGCTTACCTGATAAATTTATTTATTTCCGGATATGGAGAGTCCATGACCCCACCCTTAAATTTAAGACAGTTATTTTTTTGACTAAACCTCAGACACCTCTAAACCTTTGTGTTGTTCCATTTTCCTTTTGGTTGAATGAATGGGGATTATCGGTAGGGGAGTGACACTTAACAGCATTGCTGTGGTGCTCTTTGCCTCCTCCTGCTGGCCAGGAGTGATATTCCCACTAGTAATTGATGACGTTGTGGACTCTCCATATCCAGAAATAAATAAATTTATCAGGTAAGAATACATTTTGTTTTGTTTTTTCATACAGGTGGTGAGAGTCCACAATCCATTACTCCTGGGAACTAATACCCAAGATGGGGAGTCCACAAGTAATAACATGAAGGGAGGGATTAACATAGGGGAGAAATTAAATCCACAACCCAACAAAACAAAAAAAAAAAAACATAATCAAGCTGAGACAACTGCCTGAAGGACCTTCCTACCAAAGGCTGCTTCAGAAGAAACAAAAACATCAAAAGGTGTAGAATTTAGTAAAAGTATGCAAAGAAGACCAAGTAGCTGCCTTGCATGGTTTGGTCAACTGAAGCCTCATTCTTGAAAGACCAATAAGCGGCAACTGACCTTGAAGAATGAGCTGTCATCTATTGGGTTGGAGACGGACATGCCACCAAGTAAGCCTTGCGAATTAAGAGTTTCAACCAAGAGGCCAAAGAAACAGCAGAAACTGTCTGTCCTTTTCTAGAACCAGAAAAGTGAACAAACAAACTAGAAGTCTGTCTTAAGTCCTTAGTAGCATCAATATAATATTTAAATGCTCTAACAACATCCAAATTATGCAAAGATCTCTTTGAAGTATTCTTAGGATTAGGACACAAAGAAGGAACAACAATCTCTCTGTAGATATTGTCTGAAGAAACAACTTTAGGTAAAAAGTCAAATTTAGTCTGTAATACTGCCTTATCCTTCTGAAAAATAGGAGGAGGAGGATCACATGAAAGAGCAGATAACTCTGAAACTCTTCTAGCAGAATAGATAGGCAAAAGGAAGAAAGCAATTTACCGTCCACCTTATTCATAGGTTTATAAACCTTCATAAACCTTTAACACCAAGTTAAGATTCCATGGAGGAGAAATTGGCTTGTGTACAGGCTTAATATGGGCCAAAAAGCTTGACAAAACCATGAATATCTTCCTATAAAACAACAATGAAAGAGCAGAAATCTGCCCATCAGAGAACTGGCAGATAGGCCATTATCCAAAACATCCTGTAAGAACTGTAAAATCCTAGGAATTCTAAAAAGAATGCCAGGAAAAACTATGATGTATACACCAAGAAAGAAAGGCCTTCCAGACCTTATGATACATCTTCCTAGTTACAGGCTTACAAACCTGAATTAAAGTTTCAATAACAGAATCAGAGAACCCTCTATGTCTAAGGAATAACTGTTCAATTTCCATGCCATCCAGTTCAGAGACTTGAAACACGGATGCAAAAATGGACCTTGTGACAGAAGGTTTGACCGCAGAGGAAGAGGCCAACTGGACATCTGAACCAGATCTGCATACCAAATACTGAAAGGCCAAGCTGGAGTAATCAGGCTTACTGAATATTTCCCAATGCTTATCTTGGAGATCACTCTGGAAAGAAGTACCAGAGTAGAAAACAAATACACAAGCTGAAATTACCAAGGCAATACTGGAGCATCCACAAACTCTGCCTGAGGATCCATGGACCTTACAAAGTACCTAAGTAGTTTGTTGTTCAAAAGGGAAGCCATCAAATCTATCTTTGGGAGAACTGAAAGACCCACAATCTGATAGAATACATCCTGGTAAAGAGACCATTCCCCTTGATGTAGATATTGACAACTGAGAAAGTCTGACTCCCAGTTTTTCACTCCTGGAATATGAATCACAGAGACTTGACAGGAATTGATTTTTCGCACATGACACACTTCCCTCATGGCTAGGGAACTGCATGTTCTCCCCTGATTGTTGACATAGTTACTGCTGTGAGATTGTCTGTTTAGAAATAGAGATAAGACCCTCTGAAAACCCTGAAAATAGAAAAATTGGCTAGAATATTTATTTGCAACATCACCTCCTGAGGATCCCAAACTCTCTGTGCTCTCAGAGACCCCCAAACAGCTCCCCAACATGAAAGACTTGCACCTGTAGTGATCACAGTCCAGTTAGGAGGAACAAAAGAAGCCCCCTGAATAATGAACTGATGATACATAGACTGACTTGTACTGGGATCCAGAAAAAATATTTTGAGATAACCGAGTATGATCTCTGCACCACTGACAAAGCATACAAAGCAGAATAGGTCTTGTGAAATCGTGCAAAAGGAATTGCATCTGAAGCTGCAATCATGAGACCCAGAATTCCCATACAAAGAGAACAGATCAAAAAGAGAGGGACTGAAGGTTCAGACAAGCTGACACCAATTTTAACCTTCTCTGCTCTGTAAGAGAAAGACTTATGGAGACTGAATCTATTTGAAAACGAAAAAATTTTACCTTTGTCTGAGGAACCAAACAACTCTTTTGAAAATTGATCTTCCAACCATGTTGTTGAAAAAACAACAACAGTCTGTTGGTGTGAGATTCTGTTAAAAGGAAAAGATAGAACTTGAATCAAGATATTTTCCAGATAGGGAAACACTGCAATACACTGAGATCTGATCACAGACAATAGGGCACCAAGAACCTTTGTGAAAATTCTTGGAGCGGTAGCCAGCCCAAATGGTAGAGCAAAAAACTGAAAATTCTTCTCTAGAAAGGCAAACCTCAGAATCTGGTAATGTTCCCTGTGGATTGGAACATGAAGATAAGCATCCTTTAAATGTATTGTGTACATAAACTTCCCTTGTTGAACAAAAGGCAGAATAGTCTGAATAGTTTCCATTTTTAAAGAAGGAATTTTTACAAATTTGTTCAGAGCTTTCAGATCCAGGACTGGTCTTAAAATACCTTCCTTTTTTAGAACAATGAAGAGATTTGAATAAAATTCCATCCCCTGTTTCTGCAAAGGAACTGGCACAATTATTCCCATAGTTTTTAGATCTGAAACTGACTGGAAAAAGCTTGGCCGTTAAAGGATTCCTCTGAGGGGAAACCGGGCCGCAATATAGATTGAGAACCCTTCTCTCTGAAGAATCAAATCCACATCTTCATTCTTAGGCTACCTCCAGCAGAGGCAAAGTAAAGACTGAGGTATATGTGAGGTAGGAGGGGTTTTATAGAGCTCTTGTGGTTTGGGAATCTTTGTCTCCTCCTAGTGGTAAGGAAGAGTAATTCCCATGAGTAATGGATCGTGGACTCATACCCCCTATATGAAAGAAATTATTAATCCTGGAATCCAAGGGGATAAAATTACTACTCAGTTGTAAAAAAATATATAGGGTAGTGCTTACAATCTAAACCTTTAGGGAAGGGCCATGATGACCCCACTGACCACTTGTACCATGTCACCTCTAGTTTGTCCAGTATTTTTGTGTAGGACAGCTGGCTACTATTCTACCAACAGTGCATGTTGCATTAAATTGTATCTAAGGTGGATGCATTCACACAGGGCCTTCCTTTCCTATTTTTTAAATGTGCTGTCATTGTTTTGTGTATGTAATAAAATGTACTTTTGTATAGTGCTACATAAAATATTTATGCTTTGTAAATAATAGATATAATAATATAGCTCATTTGTACATACTGTATACCATTAATTATTGCCCTCGGGGACACCGTAAGACTCAGGTGAGTACCCTAGAGCTGTTGTAGTTTTGTGTGGATGCAAATGTTGCTTATATAAGCATAGGCTACGTAGCCTCTATCTAGGTTTGCTTTGGAATGGGCAAATTCTTCTTTGTTAATCTGAAAAAAAAAAAAAACTTCAGACTGAAGCAAAACCCACACATCCATAATGCAGCACTAAATTTATATTCTGAAACAAGAGAAAGGTTCTTATAGAGAAAGGAGCCTAGTTAGACTATAGCTAGTAATTTTCCTTTACAATCAGGGGTTGTTACAGGACATCTATATTAAATTCAGGTCTAGTGCTGACATTTTGTCTCTCATGAGGCCAATTATCCTTATTGCAAAAAAATATTTGACGTTAATAAATAGGCCTTTTATATTGCATCTTTTTTGTATCAGGCACTGTAATAGATTTAGACCAGTGTTTATTTTTAAATGCTATTTTGTTGCTAGTGAACTTGCAGTTCCATTGTTGATTGATCACAGCACCATCTTTCTACCTCATAGTTTAGTATTCCACTGTTTATCTCAGTTGTTTTATATACCTCTGCTGTGTTTCTCATTTTGGGCAAGATTACATATGCGGCGACGCCCGCAAAAGCCGGCGACCAAGTTTTTTACACGTTTTTGGTATCACATATATACCCATCGCCCACAATTTTTACTCCCATAAGCTAACATAGAACCGCGTCGCAAATCGGTATCACATATTTATCGCAAGGACTTACGCGGCGAAAATTGAGACATTTTACCCCATTTTCACCTCGCCACACATAGGCAGGCGCAGCAAGACTTGCGCTAAGTATGTAAGCACCGTAACCCCCTGAAAATAGTAACTAACACCTAACGCATGCACAATATCTATCTATCTACCTCCTGAAAATAACTAACACCTAACGCATGTGCAATATTTATCTACCTCCTGAAAATAACTAACACCTAACCCTCCTGAAAATAACTAACACCTAACGCATGCGCAATATCTATCTACCTGTCAACCGTCATCCCCCCACTGCAATAACTAATAAACTATATTAACCACTAATCTGCCACCCCCCACATCGTAAAAGCCTCTAATTAACCTATTAACCCCTAAACCGCCTATTAGAGGGGGGACATACAGGGAGTGCAGAATTATTAGGCAAGTTGTATTTTTGAGGATTAATTTTATTATTGAACAACAACCATGTTCTCAATGAACCCAAAAAACTCATTAATATCAAAGCTGAATATTTTTGGAAGTAGTTTTTAGTTTGTTTTTAGTTTTAGCTATTTTAGGGGGATATCTGTGTGTGCAGGTGACTATTACTGTGCATAATTATTAGGCAACTTAACAAAAAACAAATATATACCCATTTCAATTATTTATTTTTACCAGTGAAACCAATATAACATCTCAACATTCACAAATATACATTTCTGACATTCAAAAACAAAACAAAAACAAATCAGTGACCAATATAGCCACCTTTCTTTGCAAGGACACTCAAAAGCCTGCCATCCATGGATTCTGTCAGTGTTTTGATCTGTTCACCATCAACATTGCGTGCAGCAGCAACCACAGCCTCCCAGACACTGTTCAGAGAGGTGTACTGTTTTCCCTCCTTGTAAATCTCACATTTGATGATGGACCACAGGTTCTCAATGGGGTTCAGATCAGGTGAACAAGGAGGCCATGTCATTAGATTTTCTTCTTTTATACCCTTTCTTGCCAGCCACGCTGTGGAGTACTTGGACGCGTGTGATGGAGCATTGTCCTGCATGAAAATCATGTTTTTCTTGAAGGATGCAGACTTCGTCCTGTACCACTGCTTGAAGGTGTCTTCCAGAAACTGGCAGTAGGACTGGGAGTTGAGCTTGACTCCATCCTCAACCCGAAAAGGCCCCACAAGCTCATCTTTGATGATACCAGCCCAACAAGTACTCCACCTCCACCTTGCTGGCGTCTGAGTCGGACTGGAGCTCTCTGCTCTTTACCAATCTAGCCACGGGCCCATCCATCTGGCCCATCAAGACTCACTCTCATTTCATCAGTCCATAAAACCTTAGAAAAATCAGTCTTGAGATATTTCTTGGCCCAGTCTTGACGTTTCAGCTTGTGTGTCTTGTTCAGTGGTGGTCGTCTTTCAGCCTTTCTTACCTTGGCCATGTCTCTGAGTATTGCACACCTTGTGCTTTTGGGCACTCCAGTGATGTTGCAGCTCTGAAATATGGCCAAACTGGTGGCAAGTGGCATCTTGGCAGCTGCACGCTTGACTTTTCTCAGTTCATGGGCAGTTATTTTGCGCCTTGGTTTTTCCACACGCTTCTTGCGACCCTGTTGACTATTTTGAATGAAACGCTTGATTGTTCGATGATCACGCTTCAGAAGCTTTGCAATTTTAAGAGTGCTGCATCCCTCTGCAAGATATCTCACTATTTTTGACTTTTCTGAGCCTGTCAAGTCCTTCTTTTGACCCATTTTGCCAAAGGAAAGGAAGTTGCCTAATAATTATGCACACCTGATATAGGGTGTTGATGTCATTAGACCACACCCCTTCTCATTACAGAGATGCACATCACCTAATATGCTTAATTGGTAGTAGGCTTTCGAGCCTATACAGCTTGGAGTAAGACAACATGCATGAAGAGGATGATGTGGTCAAAATACTCATTTGCCTGTAGTATTTTTTAAGGTAAAAGAGCTTTTTAACTTAGGGCAATGTCCTACAAAAGGCCCTTTTAAGGGCTATTGGTAGTTTAACATTAGACTAGTGGGTGTTTTTATTTTGGGGGGGCTTATTTTCATAGGGATTAGGTTTACATTTTTTAGTTTTGATAATTTGATTTATTATTTTATGTAATGTTAAAAATTGTATTTCTTTCTTAAGACACGGTGAGTCCACGGAATCAGCAATTACTGTTGGGAATATTACTCCTGGCCAGCATGAGGGAGGCAAAGAGCACCACTGCAAAGCTGTTAAAGGGACAATCTACACCAGAATTTTTATTGTTTTAAAAGATAGATAATCTCTTTATTACCCATTCTCCAGTTTTGCATAACCAACACAGTTATATGTATATACTTTTAACCTCTGTGATTATCTTGTATCTAAGCCTCTGCAAACTGCCCCTTTATTTCAGTTCTTTTGACAGACTTGCAGTTTAGCCAATCAGTGCTGGCTCCCAGATAACTTCACGTGCATGAGCACAGTGTTATCTATATGAAACACATGAACTAACACCCTCTAGTGGTGAAAAACTGTTAAAATGCATTCTGAAAAGAGGTGGCCTTCAAGGTCTAAGAAATTAGCATATGAACCTCCTAGGTTAAGCTTTCAACTAAGAATACCAAGAGAACAACGCAAAATTGGTGATAAAAGTAAATTGGAAAATTGTTTAAAATTACATGCCCTATCTGAATCATGAAAGTTTATTTTGGACTAGATTGTCCCTTTAAGTATCACTTCCCTTCCCACAACCCCCAGTCATTCTCTTTGCCTTCAGTGCAAGAAGGAGGTGAAGTTTTAAGTGTCTGATTAAGATTCTTCTATCAAGATTTTTTTATTTTGGAAGCCTGAGCAGGTTTGCTCTGATCTTCCCTAACAAGCTGGGTTTAGCTGTACTCCATGTTAGTCTCTTCAGTAGGGCTGTGGTAGATTTCAAGCAGTTAGGAACTTGTGGGTTGGGCCTCACTGTGTTTTCTTGACAGGATTGCTGCCGTCGTACAGAATGCCAGCGTAGGCTTACTCTGTTCATTTCTTTTATCCACAGGTCTCTGTGAAGAGTGGCTTCCTCTCATAACTGGTGAGCTGTCTTTCTGCCGGACAGCTAGATGTACAGGTAAGTGCCTTTTTGTCTTCTGGGGCTAGGAGGCTGGCACTGAAGGGGTTAATTTCTCTTTGTACCTTATGTGGGACACTACATCCATTATCAAGGATGTCTAATGGCAGTAGGCAGGCACTTCATATGTGACGTGGAGACTTAGGGTGTATCCTCTTTCAGGCAAGGAAGGGGTTAACCTTATATGGTGACAGTCTAAATTTTTAGGACCTTACAATTTAGAAAATTGTTGTGTGGGTTCATCAAGGGTTATTCTTTCCCTCATTCATTATTTGTACATTTAGCAAGACAGGTTTTTTTAGGAGGGCGCACACTTTCTCTTAGAGGCGCCATTCCTATGGGGCTATTTGGAGGTTTTTTTATCTTTTGCTTGCTAGGTTCAGAGCGGACCTAATTATATTATTTTGCCTACAGGGAAAATCTCCAGGAAGGTCGGAAGAAGTCTGCAAAGGGCTCCTCTGTGTTTTGCACTATCTACTTTCGGTGGAATGAAGCGCAATACATATGTACGCTTCATTTTCTGGCAGTTTTTAGTTCCCGCCTCCTCCTTTTTGTGTCAAGTGCGACACTAAAGCTGAGCGGCGCCATCTTGAAAAATGTTAGCTTGCTGTTCCCTCAGTAACAAGCTGACAGCTTGTAGATTTTAAGCAAGGGCGCTCAGAGATCAAATTTAGAAGCTATTAAATGTGAGTGCTCCATTTGACAGTTAGTCTGCTTTAAAGGCGTTCTCTGAGGTTATATATTTTTCCCAGTCTCGTTCTCAGGTTGAGAACAGCGCAGTGTTCTGGTTATTGTATGTTTCTGTCTTGTCAGCGAGCAGCTCACGTTTAGAGGACATTGCCTGCAATTTGATATAAACGTTGCCCTGTCTGAAACGTTTGTTTTCTCTTTCTATGTATATGGCCATACTGTGTTTAAATATTTGATGTTTTCATATTTCTTATGTTATATACCACTTTTGATAGTGGTAGACAGTCATTTGACCATGAACAGGGTCTGTTTTTCTATAAATGATTATGGCTCTCTTAGGACTACATTTGTTTGTGCAAACATTTATGTCCATAATATTATATTAAGGACAAATTGTTGTTGTAAACATTTATGTCCCTTATATTAAAATTTTTTACATTTTTCCTCAAAGACCAAATTTCTAGACCAGTGATATGCAACCTTTTTTTTGCCATGGCACACTTTTTTACATTAAAAAATCCTGCGGCACACCACCATCCCAAAATTTTACAAAATGACACATTGTAGCCTAATACAGGATATATATATATATATATATATATATATATATATACATATACACACACACACACACTGTACTGGGCTGTCATGCCATGCCTCCTACAAACTATACATGACATATTGACATTCTTTTACAAACAATCATAATGATTGTCTGTGAATGAATGTCAATGTCATGGTTGTAAATGATGCCTGCCTGATGAGCCTGTCACATACCTCCCAATATTTCAAAATTTGAAAGAGGGACACCCCCTGCACTGTTGTCAATCTGCCGTGGCACACCTGAGGATCTCTCACGGCACACTGGTTGAAAAACACTGTTCTAGACAGTTTAATGGGTCTATGCATTTCGGTGCTGCATATATTAGCCTGAGCTATGGAATGCACACCTAGTTTGTTGCAATATGAGTCTCATGTCTCCCAGGATGATGCTGTTCAGGCATTGTCACAGCTTTCTCCTTAAACGTCCCAAGCCTCTATGGCCTTGCATGCAGTGCCCTGCGGTTCCTCTCAATCTCCTGGAGGAGTGTATTTGCCTACAGAATTTGCAGCTTAGGTACCCTCTGCAGTATTTGCGGCTTTGTCTGTTTTTCCTTATCTACAGGGAAATGCAAAAGGACATTTAAAGTTTCAGATAGTAAGGTTTCTGTTCCACATTCTGCTACACAGGTCGCTCTCTCTCCTAAGTCTGGTGAGGAGGATTCGCGGTAGTTTCTGAGGGTGACATCTCAGATCTGGACAGTATAGTTCCTTCATCTGATTGATTTCCTTCAGATGTATGCTTGCACACCTCGTGTACTTTTAAAGGAGGTTTTAGCTACTTGGACGACACAGGTATCCCTGTCGTTGTCGACTCTTGGAGTTTTTGTAAACTTTATCATTTCCATGATGTTCCTTCCTATGAGGAAGAGTTTCCACTTGTACTATGGAAATTTTTACAGGAGTAGGAGATGCTAGGGATACCTTTTTTCCCTATCTTCCGTCCTTGTGGCTGAAAGGTTAGCTGAGAACAGAGGCGTAACTAGAAACCACAGGGCCCAGGTGCAAGAATCCAAACAGGGCCCCCCCGCCCCCTCCCCAAAAAAAAGTGATTTTAACATATATATTTTTTTCAACATTTAACACAATCATAATGATTGTCTGTGAATGAATGTCAATGTCATGGTTGTAAATGATGCCTGATGAGCCTGTCACATACCTCCCAATATTTCAAAATTTGAAAGAGGGACACCCCCTGCACTGTTGTCAATCTGCCATGGCACACCGGAGGATCTCTCACGGCACACTAGTGTGCCACGGCACACTGGTTGAAAAACACTGTTCTAGTCAGTTTAATGGGTCTATGCATTTCGGTGCTGCATATATTAGCCTGAGCTATGGAATGTACACCTAGTTTGTTGCAATATGAGTCTCATGTCTCCCAGGATGATGCTGTTCAGGCATTGCCACAGCTTTCTCCTTAAACGTCCACTTGTACTATGGAAATTTTTACAGGAGTAGGAGATGCTAGGGATACCTTTTTTCCCTATCTTCCGTCCTTGTGGCTGAAAGGTTAGCTGAGAACAGAGGCGTAACTAGAAACCACAGGGCCCAGGTGCAAGAATCCAAACAGGGCCCCCCGCCCCCTCCCCCAAAAAAAGTGATTTTAACATATATATTTTTTTCAACATTTAACACAGAAAAAAAAAAACATTTTTGTGTTTGCTGTATACACACACGTATATAGCTGAATGTGCTGTATACACACACAAAATATATATTATATATATATATATATATATATATATATATACATATACACACATACATACATACATACATACACACACACCACATGATAAAGCAAAAGTTAAACAAACTTCAGATGAAAGTATGTGGTGATTTTAGCCACAAGATAATATAAGGTCTACTGAACTACTCCCCAAAATTCAAAAGCTAATCATAGTGTACATCCATACATCACAAAAACATAATTTATGTAAGAACTTACCTGATAAATTCATTTCTTTCATATTAGCAAGAGTCCATGAGCTAGTGACGTATGGGATATACATTCCTACCAGGAGGGGCAAAGTTTCCCAAACCTCAAAATGCCTATAAATACACCCCTCGCCACACCCACAAATCAGTTTAATGAATAGCCAAGAAGTGGGGTGATAAGAAAAAAGTGCGAAAGCATCAAAAATAAGGAATTGGAATAGTTGTGCTTTATACAAAAAAATCATAATCACCACAAAAAAAGGGTGGGTCTCATGGACTCTTGCTAATATGAAAGAAATGAATTTATCAGGTAAGTTCTTACATAAATTATGTTTTCTTTCATGTAATTAGCAAGAGTCCATGAGCTAGTGACGTATGGGATAATAAATACCCAAGATGTGGAACTTCCACGCAAGAGTCACTAGAGAGGGAGGGATAAAATAAAGACAGCCAATTCCGCTGAAAAAAACCCTGAAATTATAAGCAGAAGAATCAAACTGAAACAGCTGCCTGAAGTACTTTTCTACCAAAAACTGCTTCAGAAGAAGAAAACACATCAAAATGGTAGAATTTAGTAAAAGTATGCAAAGAAGACCAAGTTGCTGCTTTGCAAATCTGATCAACCAAAGCTTCATTCCTAAATGCCCAGGAAGTAGAAAATGACCTAGTCGAATGAGCTGTAATCCTTTGAGGCAGAGTTCTACCCGACTCAACATAAGCATGATGAATCAAAGACTTTAACCAAGACGCCAAAGAAATGGCAGAGGCCTTCTGACATTTCCTAGAACCAGTAAAGATAACAAATAGACTAGAAGTCTTTCGGAAATCTTTAGTAGCTTCAACATAATATTTCAAAGCTCTTACTACATCCAAAGAATGTAATGATCTTTCCTTAGAATTCTTAGGATTAGGACACAATGAAGGAACTCTACTAATGTTGTTAGAATTCACAACCTTAGGTAAAAATTTAAATGAAGTCCGCAACACTGCCTTATCCTGATGAAAAATCAGAAAAGGAGATTCACAAGAAAGAGCAGATAACTCAGAAACTCTTCTAGCAGAAGAGAAACAAAACTTTCCAAGAAAGTAATTTAATATCCAGAGAATGCATAGGTTCAAAAGGAGGAGCTTGTAGAGCTCCCAGAACCAAATTCAAACTCCAAGGAGGAGAAATTGACTTAATGACAGGTTTGATATGAACCAAAGCCTGTACAAAACAATGAATATCAGGAAGATTAGCAATCTTTCTGTGAAACAGCACAGAAAGAGCAGAAATTTGTCCTTTCAAGGAACTTGCAGACAAACCTTTATCCAGACCATCCTGAAGAAACTGTAAAATTCTAGGAATTCTAAAAGAATGCCAGGAAAATTGATGAGAAGAACACCAAGAAATGTAAGTCTTCCAGACTCGATAATATATCTTCCTAGACACAGATTTACGAGCCTGTAACATAGTATTAATTACGGAGTCAGAGAAACCTCTATGACTAAGAATCAAGCGTTCAATCTCCATACCTTTAAATTTAATGATTTGAGATCCTGATGGAAAAATGGGCCTTGAGATAGAAGGTCTGGTCTTAACGGAAGAGTCCAAGGTTGGCAAGAAGCCATCCGAACAGGATCCGCATATCAAAACCTGTGAGGCCATGCTGGAGCCACCAGCAGTACAAACTAACGCTCCTTTAGAATCTTGGAAATCACTCTTGGAAGAAGAACTAGAGGCGGAAAGATATAGGCAGGATGATACTTCCAAGGAAGCGACAATGCATCCACTGCCTCCGCCTGAGGATCCCTGGATCTGGACAGATACCTGGGAAGTTTCTTGTTTAGATGAGAAGCCATCAGATCTATTTCTGGAAGACCCCAGATTTGAACAATCTGAAGAAATACCTCTGGGTGAAGAGACCATTCGCCCGGATGCAACGTCTGGCGACTGAGATAATCCGCTTCCCAATTGTCTATACCTGGGATGTGAACCGCAGAGATTAGAAAGGAGCTGGATTCCGCCCATACAAGTATTCAAGATACTTCTTTCATAGCCAGAGGACTGTGAGTCCCCCCCTTGATGATTGATATATGCCACGGTTTTGAAATTGTCCGTCTGAAAACAAATGAACGATTCTCTCTTCAGAAGAGGTCACGACTGAAGAGCTCTGAAAATCGCACGGAGTTCCAAAATGTTGATTGGTAATCTCGCCTCCTGAGATTCCCTAACCCACTGCGCTGTCAGAGACCCCCATACCGCTCCCCAACCTGTCAGACTCGCATCTGTTGAGATCACAGTCCAGGTTGGAAGAACAAAAGAAGCCCCTTGAATTAAACGATGGTGATCTGTCCACCACGTCAGCGAGTGTCGTACAATCGGATTTAAAGATATTAACTGTGATATCTTTGTATAATCCCTGCACCACTGGTTCAGCATACAGAGCTGAAGAGGTTGCATGTGAAAACGAGCAAAGGGGATCGCGTCCGATGCAGCAGTCATAAGACCTAGAATTTCCATGCATAAGGCTACCGAAGGGAATGATTGAAACCGAAGGTTTCGACAGGCTGAAATCAATTTCAGACGTCTCTTGTCCGTCAGAGACAAAGTCATGGACCCTGAATCTATTTGGAAACCTAAAAAGGTTACCCTTGTCTGAGGAATCAATGAACTCTTTGGTAAATTGATCCTCCAACCATGTTCTTGAAGAAACGACACAAGTCGATTCGTATGAGATTCTGCTAAATGTGAAGACTGAGCAAGTACCAAGATATCGTCCAAATAAGGAAATACCACAATACCCTGTTCTCTGATTACAGATAGCAGGGCACCGAGAACCTTTGAAAAAATCCTTGGAGCCGTTGCTAGGCCAAACGGCAGAGCCACAAATTGGTAATGCTTGTCTAGAAAAGAGAATCTCAGAAACTGAAAGTGATCTGGATGAATCGGAATATGCAGATATGCATCCTGTAAATCTATTGTGGACATATAATGCCCTTGCTGAACAAAAGGCAGAATAGTCCTTATAGTTACCATTTTGAATGTTGGTATCCATACATAACGATTCAATATTTTTAAATCCAGAACTGGTCTGAAGGAATTCTCCTTCTTTGGTACAATGAATAGATTTGAGTAAAACCCCAGACCCTGTTCCAGAACTGGAACTGGCACAATTACTCCAGCCAACTCTAGATCTGAAACACATTTCAGAAATGCCTGAGCCTTCACTGGATTTATTGGAATGCGAGAAAGAAAAAATCTTCTTGCAGGTGGCCTTACCTTGAAACCTATTCTGTACCCTTGTGAAACAATGTTCTGAATCCAAAGACTGTGAATCGAATTGATCCAAATTTCTTTGAAAAATCGTAATCTGCCCCCTACCAGCTGCGCTGGAATGAGGGCCGCACCTTCATGTGGACTTGCGAGCTGGCTTTGGCTTTCTAAAAGGCTTGGATTTATTCCAGACTGGAGACGGTTTCCAAACTGAAACCGTTCCTTTAGGGGAAGGATCAGGCTTCTGTTCCTTATTCTGACGAAAGGAACGAAAACGATTAGCAGCCCTATATTTACCTTTAGATTTTTTATCCTGAGGTAAAAAAGTTCCTTTCCCCCCAGTAACAGTTGAAATAATAGAATCAAACTGAGAACCAAACAATTTATTACCTTGGAAAGAAAGGGAAAGCAAAGTTGACTTAGAAGACATATCAGCATTCCAAGTTTTAAGCCATAAAGCTCTTCTAGCTAGAATAGCTAAAGACATATACCTGACATCAACTCTAATGATATCAAAGATGGCATCACAAATAAAGTTATTAGCATGTTGAAGAAGTTTAAAAATGCTATGAGTATTATGATCTGACACTTGTTGCGCCAAAGCCTCCAACCACAAAGTGGAAGCTGCAGCAACATCAGCCAAAGAAATAGCAGGCCTAAGAAGGTTACCTGAACATAAATAAGCTTTCCTTAGAAAGGAATCAATCTTCCTATCTAAAGGATCCTTAAAGGAAGTACTATCTGCCGTAGGAATAGTAGTACGCTTAGCAAGAGTAGAGATAGCCCCATCAACTTTAGGGATTTTGTCCCAAAACTCTAATCTGTCAGATGGCACAGGATACAATTTCTTAAATCTCTTAGAAGGAGTAAAAGAATTACCCAGATTATTCCATTCCCTAGAAATTACTTCAGAAATAGCATCAGGGACAGGAAAAACTTCCGGAATAACTATAGGAGGTTTAAAAACCAAATTTAAATGCTTATTAGATTTAGTATCAAGAGGACTAGAATCCTCAATTTCTAATGCGATTAAAACTTCTTTAAGTAAAGAACGAATAAATTCCATTTTAAATAAATATGAAGATTTATCAGTGTCAATATCTGAGACAGAATCCTCTGAACCAGAAAAATCCTCATCAGAAACAGACAAATCAGAATGATGATGTTCATTTAAAAATTCATCTGAGAAATGAGAAGTTTTAAAAGACCTTTTACGTTTACTGGAAGGAAGAATAACAGACATAGCCTTCCTAATAGATTTAGAAACAAAATCTCTTATATTAACAGGAACATCCTGAGTATTAGATGTTGATGGAACAGCAACAGGTAATGGAATATTACTAATGGAAATTTTATCTGCATTAGCAAGTTTATCATGACATTCATCACAAACTACAGCCGGAGGAACAGTTACCACAAGTTTACAACAAATGCACTTAACTTTAGTAGAACCAGCATCAGGCAGCGTTTTTCCAGAAGTAGCTTCTGATCCAGGGTCAATCTGAGACATCTTGCAATATGTAAGAGAAAAAACAACATATAAAGCAAAATCCATCAAATTCCTTAAATGACAGTTTCAGGAATGGGAAAAAATGCCAATGAACAAGCCTCTAGTAACCAGAAGCAAAAGAAAAATGAGAAAAAAAGGTGGAGACAAAAATGACGCCCACATTTTTTAGCGCCAAAAAAGACGCCCACATTATTGGTGCCTAAATGCTTTTGGCGCCAAGAATGACGCTACATCCAGTGACGCCGACACTTTTGCCGCGAAACGTCAAAAAAATGACGCAATCACGAACAACTTCCGGCGACAAGTATGACGCCGGAAATGACAAATAAATTTTTTTTGCGCCAAAAAAGTCCACGCCAAGAATGACGCAATAAAATGAAGCATTTTCAGCCCTGCGAGCCTAACAGCCCACAGAGAAAAAAGTCAATTTAAAGGTAAGAAAAAAATTGATAATTCATATGCATTATCCCAAATAATGAAACTGACTGTCTGAAATAAGGAATATTGATCATCCTGAATCAAGGCAAATAAATGTTTAAACACATATATTTAGAACTTTAACATAAAAGTGCCCAACCATAGCTTAGAGTGTCACAAAAAATAAGATTTACTTACCCCAGGACACTCATCTACATGTAGTAGAAAGCCAAACCAGTACTGAAACGAGAATCAGTAGAGGTAATGGTATATAAGAGTATATCGTCGATCTGAAAAGGGAGGTAAGAGATGAATCTCTACGACCGATAACAGAGAACCTATGAAAAAGATCCCGTAGAAGGAGACCATTGAATTCAAATAGGCAATACTCTCCTCACATCCCTCTGACATTCACTGCACACTGAGAGGAAAACCGGGCTCCAGCCTGCTGCGAATCGCATATCGACGAAGAATCTAGCACAAACTTCACCACCTCCATGGGAGGCAAAGTTTGTAAAACTGATTTGTGGGTGTGGTGAGGGGTGTATTTATAGGCATTTTGAGGTTTGGGAAACTTTGCCCCTCCTGGTAGGAATGTATATCCCATACGTCACTAGCTCATGGACTCTTGCTAATTACATGAAAGAAATTCAATTTGCTGATACTGACAACTAAGACACAGTGAGTGTTTTAAGGGGGTGTTAAGGGGCCCAATTACTTAACGTAACACCCCCAAACTTCAAAGTAGTATGTTTTTATCTCCTAGCTAGGAAAGAGGTAACTAAGTCAGAAAATGTGGAAACTTTATGGTGCACCTCCAAATTGTATGGTCTATACCCCACTACATCCACAGATCTTTTGGAGAAGCTTCAATAGATTGAAAAAATTATAATTCACATGTAAACAGTTAAAAAAAAAAAAATTAAATGTCCCCTTTTAGATGTGCAAAAAATACAATATCAATGTCCCTTTACAATATTAAAAAAGTAGTACTAAGTGACCTGTACAGAATTTACAGAAATTATTCAAAATGAAGGGTAAAAGCTGTCATAGGTCTACATAGTCACACACACACACATATGCACACACACACACAAATACACACATACATATGCACACACATACATATGCACACACACACACACATATGCACACATACATATGCACGCACACACACACACACACAAATACACCCATACATATGCACACACACACACATACATATGCACACACACACACATACATATGCACATACATATGCACACACACACACACACAAATACACACATACATATGCGTACACACATACATATGCACACACACACACACACAAATACACACATACATATGCACACATACATACATATGCACACACACACACAAATACACACATACATATGCACACATACATACATATGCACACACACACACAAATACACACATACATACATATACACACACACACACACACAAATACACACATACATATGCACACACACACAAATACACACATACATATGCACACACACACATACATATGCACACATACATACATATGCACACACTCACATGTATATGCACACACACACACAAATACACACATACATATGCACACACACACATACATATGCACACACACACATACATATGCACACACACACATACATATGCACACACACACATACATATGCACACACACACACAAATACACACATACATATGCACACACTCACACATGTATATGCACACACACACGCAAATACACACATACATATGCACACACACACATACATATGCACACACACAAATACACACACTCACACATGTATATGCACACACACACGCAAATACACACATACATATGCGCACACACACACACATACATATGCACACACTCACACATGTATATGCACAAACACACACACAAATACACACACACACACATATATATACATATGCACACACTCAAACATATGCACACTCACACATGTATATGCACATTCACATATGCACACACACACATATGCACGCACACACTCACATGCGCACACACACATGTATATGCACATTCACATATGCACATACACACACATACATATACACGCACACATATGCACACTTATTTTAACCCCTGCAGCAGATGACAGTCGCTGTAAATCCAGCTCTGAAAAAGAAGTGTATTATAATTTCAGATTAGACTTAGCTACATACTAGCTACATGCAGAATGGTAAAGAGTTATAGAAAAGCAGAGTAAGGCTTAGCATGGATTTATTTAGGGTGTGACCAAATAACTACTATTAATTAGTCTTGAAAACTACTGAATGGATGGTGGGGTGGAAGGAATGGAACACTGCATTTGTTCAGCGGCTCACAAACCATGCCCCCGGGCCCGCGGCCCCCCCCTTCAGTCTGACTCTGAGGCAGCATCTTGAAAAATGCCTGATAAGGGACCCGTGACCGTCCCAAGCTGTATTTTTTCATTAGTGACAGACACCGTCACCCACGTGTATCTTTGGCAAAAAATATATATGATAGCCGTCGGGCACCTCATTTTCTACAAACTGACACCCACTCAAATCTCATTATTTTGCATTGTCTCAGTCAGTGACAATCACCATGCCCCCGGGCCCACAGCCCCCCCTCATTCTGACTCGTCTGAGCTCTCAGCTTAGCCTTACCTGATTCCTAGGACGTCTCTGCTCTCTCTCTCTCCGTTCTCCTCCACAGACCACACCACAGTCAGTCCTGACTCCTGACCTGACTCCCTCAGTCACTGGCTCTGTCGCGCGCTAGAAAAGAAGATGCCATGCCAGGAAGGACCCTCAGAGCCAGACGCACCAGACCAGTCCACAGTCCACCACGACGTTGACTCCGGACTACTCCTCCTCAGCTCACTCCTGTCTCCTGCTACTGACTAGGCTGCACTGCACGTGCAGTCACGAGACAATTGTTGAGATACACGTGAGTGCAGCCAGAGTTTTGACAATTAATACGATCGATCATGGGCTGGCCATGGCCCGACATGTTATAATTATAAATAGTATTTATTAATATAATATGCGACGAAGGTTCATAAAAAGGTTGGGGGCAAAAAATGATTTTATTTTTTTTTAAAATTAATACAAAAAAAAAACAAAAAACGTCCACCTGCCTTGGGCCCCCCTTTGTGTGTGAGACCTGCTGGGCCCGGTCGCAATGGCGACTGTCGCATCACTGTTAGTTACGCCCCTGGCTGAGAAGTCTTCTTGTGGCTTAGTGGCACAGCCTAAGCCTTATAACTCTGCAGATGCAGGTTCAATATCCATTTTGGCCAAGTCATGTCTGAATCGTGGCCATGATGGAGCATATTTATTTTTCCTCCAAGTCCAAGCTTCTGGCGCTTCCTTACAAGGGTGAGACCTTGTTTGGACCTGGAATGGCAGACTTTACAGAGGACTTTCGAGTTTTTCTATCACTTGCCAAGTGGAAAGGACTTAAGGACAGTCTTCCTTCCCCCCTTTTCGGCAGGGTCAGTCCAGTTTTTTTAGATCAACCAGTCCGGGTCCAGGGAGTAGCAGCTAAGAACTCCTCCTTGGGGCAGATTTTCCTTTCTAGAGTATCTGCAATCCAGTTATGATGAGAGGCATTCTTAAACTGGGTTCAGGTCCTTCCTCTCTGGGAGTTATAGCTCCAGTTCCAATCAGGGAACAAGATCGAGGTTTTTCCTTTAGTTTCTCAGAGTAAAGTCCTTCATAGTAGTAGCCTTGCTCCTTTGATTCGAGGGGGGCTGTTCATGATTAACATAGACTTGTAGGATATGTATCTTTTTGTTCCAATTATCCGGTATCTTCTCATGTTTCTATAATTTGTCATCCTAGGAAGACTTTTGGGTCTTGGGGAATTGCAAGGGTTCTTACATACTTTTTCCAATTTTTTCAAATTTGATACTTTTGCCTCAACTGAGGTTTCTTGTGGGAGAAAGGTTCTTCAAGCGGTAGTGCCTTCTGTTTAGGTTTCCTGTCTTGTCCCTCCCTAATCATCTGTGTCCTCTAGCTTGGTTATTGATTTGCCAACAGTAATTGATGATGATCCGTGGACTCACCGTGTCTTAAGAAAGAAAACAAAATTTATGCTTACCTGATAAATGTATTTATTTCTTGACACGGTGAGTCCACGGTCCGCCCATATTTTCAGACAGTTTTTTTTTATATAAACCTCAGGCACCTCTACACCTTGACTGGGAGTTGTGGAAAGGGAAGTGATACTTAACAGCTTTGCTGTGGTACTCTTTGCCTCCTCCTGCTGGCCAGGAGTGATATTCCCAACAGTAACAGTGTCAAGAAAGAAATACATTTATCAGGTAAGAATATTTTTTTGTAATCTTATATTAATTTAATCTTATTTTTTTATTTTTATTTTTTGTTAAAATCTTTTTATTTATTTTTCACAGATTGAAAAAAAATTATACTTGTTTCATCATCAACAACAATAAAATAGAAAAACATTAACAGTACAGTCTACAAATGAATTCTCTTCGTCTGTGCTTAAATAATACAATACAAATGGTCTCACTTCTTGTCTCTTTTCCTCTATAGATTTCGAGGGGCATAATCCCTTCTTCCACCTCAGTCACCTAAACCCTTTCACACCCAAATCTTTATTCTTTAATATCATAGTTTCGAGTGTAATCTAGTTGGTTAGGGTTCTTGTCCTAGTTAACTTTTCTATATACATTATATAAGGTTCCCATTGTTGGACAAATTGATTTCTAGAGTTCAATATAGCTGCTGAAGCACTGGCCATATTATAATTATAGTCAATTCTCTTTTTGACATAGTCAAACGTGGGGGGATCCACCTTCCAGAATATCGCTATTGAAATCCGTACTATGGTACATATTATTGCTATTAATTTGTGGTGCAACATAGCAACACCCCTACTCCCTAGTTAATTTACTAAGCAAAGTCTGAGACAGGCGGTATTATAGGAAGGACAGGGGTGGGCAGAAGTGATACTTTTATTTGTAAGATGACTTTGTTCCAGCTGGATTTCTGCTACCTTCACAGGACTTCTGTACAATGAAATAGAAGGGAACCAAAATTAGGCCCAGAACATGGCAAGTAAGAGAACCGTGAGGGGCATGTTAATGCTGAGCAGAAGAAGCTGAAGATAAAAGCTGGCATCACAATCACAATTTGGGGGTTTGCTAAGGGCTTTTATTTTTGGGGGTTTAGAATTCAGATGTGAGTGCTTTAGGAGTTGATTATCCATTGGTTATGTATGAGGCAGCAACAGGCTACTGAGGCTAAGTCAAAGTTAGGGTTAATAGCAGTTTGGAGAATGTATAATCACTACCTATTTGCCAGTTGAGGGCAACATTGTATTTTACTGTGTTTGTGGGAGACTGTGATTATGGTTACTGGGCAGTAACATGGGTACCTATATAATATAGGTACCAGTGTTTATAGCAACAAGGTATATATAGCTGTTATTTAGTGCAGGTAGGCCTAGTCTACAAGTGAAGAGGTATTTTGCTCAAGATTTCTAGCATTAATTGCGTTGCTGTGAGCAAGTATACCATGAACTTCTGTGCAGTTGTATTAAAAATTGAAAGTAAAGTTACCAGAGTAGAAAGAAACCCACGTTTCCCATTATGAAGTTACCAGACACCTTCAGTTTCATTTTAAACAAATGCAAATTAATAATAGATTAGCCATACAGCAGGTCTATCCCTTACAAAACAGGTGATTTTTTTTCTAATTTTGTTTATTGCAAAAAAATCTAGACCATTGAATATTAAATAAGTCTAAAATGGCATCAGTGTTTTTTGTCTATGCACAAATGCAAAAGTCTTGAAAAAGTGTGAAAATAAAACCTAAGAGGAAAGTTTTATGAAATCACAATGACTTTACCAGAGCTTTTCACTTTGGTTAACAATTCCAGTGTTATTACTGCATAAGTACAATGAACTTGTAACATAAAAGCATATTTCTACTTTGAGGTCATCATAGAAAGTATAGGCAGCATTAGGTATCACAAGCTTGCAATATTTTTTTTTACGCTCATCTTGTAATACCGGTTCAAGCGGTAACAATCGTTTGTGATACTCACAAAAACAATTGTGCTCTACTTGTAATCCAGGCCATTGTGTATTGTCCCTTTAGTTCCACTATTATAAAACAATCATATGATTAAGCTATTAAAGAGCAGAGTATAAGTAGCCAGGAAAAAAAAGATCCAATAAAAAAGAAGAGCTATGAAGAGAAACAAAAGCACACTAGACACACCAGAGTCAAACAATGGAGAATCATATGAGTCAAGTGATAAGTCAGTACATGGCCATCCCACCACAGTATAGTGCATTTAAGTCGCCAGTAGAAAACCTTCAGTTGCTGCTACAGGAAAACTGCAGTAAGAATTAAGTCACAGAAGCTGGGAACTGATATAAACTGCTTTCTCCATGAAAGCTCAGAATAAAGAGTAAACAATATAACATAATTATGACTTTATGAAAAATAAATACATAGTTCCAAAATGACGAATAATGCCAAATGGAAACACTGTCATGAATATAAGATTGCAGAAAACAAAAACTCTACTGAGTTCAGCCTATACAGATTTTCTTTTATTCCTTGGTGTTATAATGCAAAAACTTTGCCAAGTGCACTGACAGTAATACAGATGAACAGCCTACTCATTTAACAATTGCAGGCATATCTTTGGATTCTCTATTGACCAAAACTATATTTAAACTTTTAAAATGTATTAATTGTGTTAATAATCATGCCTCCTCAGGCAAAGAGATTAACAGTTTTATTGGTCTTACAGAGAAAAAGCAAATGTTATGCTTACCTGATAAATTAATTTATTTCATGATGGTGGGAGTCCACAGGACATTACACGTGGGATCTTATACCCAAACAATGTCTTTCATGACAATTTTGAATTTTTTTCCAATTGATGTCTATTATCTAATTTGCTTCCTTCTCTTGGCATTCTTTATTGAATAGCATACCTAAGGACAGCAATTCACTACTGGGAGCTAGCTGCTGATTGGTGGCTGCACATATATGACTGATGTCATTGGCTCACCTGATGTGTTCAGATGGCTCCATCAACAAAGGATACCAAGAGAATAAAGCAAATTAGATAATAAAAGTAAATTATAAAGTTGTTTTAAACTAGATTTTCTATCAGCCATGAAAGAAAAAAAGTGTTTAATATCCCTTTTAGGGAGAAATGTTACTGATTAGGCACTGCAGTCCGCAAAACTTTCCTACCAAAACCAGCTCCTGGACTAAGACTAAGTAGCCGTCTTACAGATCTGGTCTATGGAAGGCCCAACTGCTCTAGTAGAATGAGCAGTATTGCACTCAATGAGAGTCTTCCCCAAAACCATGTATACATTATGAATTAAGGCCTTAAGTCAAGTGGCTACCGTAACTGCCATAGCTTTATGACCCTTGCATGGTCTAGAAAAATGAATGAACAGAGAAGAAAGCCTAAAAACTTTTGTTGCTTCAACATAGTATTTAAGGTCCTCAAAACATCCAGGTTGTGAAGAAGTCACTCCTTATTCTTAGGAATTGGACATAAAGAAGGAACCATAATCTCTTGATTGATAGTATCCGTAGATACCACCTTGGGAAAAAAGGAATAGCTAATTCGAAGAACAGCGTTATCCTGATGAAAACTCAGGAATTGAGGATTGCACAATAAAGCCAAAACTACTCAGAAACTCCTCTGGCTGAAGAAATGGACAAGAGAAAAAGAGCCTTCAAGAATAAAGGCTAAAGATCTAAACCATACATGGGTTCAAATGGGGGGGGGGGGCTTGAAGGACCCTTAAAAACAATCTGAACAGGTTTTCCATACCTTATGATATATCTGGTGATAGAATTCCTGGCCTGAATAAAGGGACTTTATCTCTGGGACAACACATTTAATTGTGACACCCTCAAATTCAGAGTTTTGAAATCCTAATGAAAAAAGGGCTCTTGAGAAAAGGTCCTTTCTGAGACAAAGCTGCCAAGACGGGAACAAGGAAATTTTAATCAGATCCACAAACCATATTCTGCGAGGCCACCCTGGAGTAATTAGAATGACTGATGAGCTTGTTTGATTCTGGTTATTACCCTGGATAGCAACATAAATGGAAGAAAAATATAAATTAGGTTGAACTAGGGAACCGTTAGGGCTTCTATGAAATCCAACTGACTCCAGGACCTGGCTCAGCTTATCATTCAAGCAAGAGGATGTAAATAGCCGAGATCCTGCAAAGATGACATTCTGCCTAACTGATAACACGGGACACCTTGTTCATCACCAGAGAATTACTAGTTCCACCTTGGTGATTGATGTAATCCACTACTGTGACATTGCCGGATTGGAATCAAAGAAGGGATTCTTGCCTGTGTTTTGATATATTTTGAAGAACCCTGAAGATTGCAGGGATTTCCAAAATTTTGTTGGAAATCTCGCTTCCAGAGGAGACCAAACTCCCTGGGCTCTCTGAGACGACCAAACTGCACCTCAACCTTGCAGGCTGGCGTCTGTGGTGATCACTACCCACGCTGGCGAAAAGAGGTTCCTCGAACAAGGGATTGGTGAGTCTACTGCCATGTTAACGACTGTCTTATCTTGTATTCTAACACAATTTTTTGAAACAGAACCTTGTACTCTCAGTAAACTGATGCATTATCTCTAATTGGGCCTAAGATGAAAATTGACAAATTGGGCTGCATCTGCAGCAGGAACTATGAGGCCCACAACTTCCATGCATTGAGCAATGGAAGGAAGAGGATTGAGTTGGAGTTTGTGACAGTTGCATAGTCCCCTATAAAAAAAAACAACACAGGTTTGAGGGCATAAAGAGCTCTTTGGAAAATTGATTTTCTAAAAGTGACTGTGAAGCAGTTGAAAAATCGCTTGTGTGTGTCTCATAGCTAGTTGAAGAGAGGGTGCCTGAACTGACCTAGTAATGCGGGATCAGACTGATGTTCTTTAGGAAAGTTCTCCTCTGTAAAAAAAAACACAATAGGGCTAAAAGAGGCTGCTCGCAGGTGGTAACACTATGGTAACCATAGAACAAGCTATTGAGCTGTTGTTCGTTCCTTGCAGAGCTTCTCTTTCTGCATGTATTTGGATCAAAATACTGTCTAAGTAAGGAACTACAGAGATTTCCTGAGCTTGTTCCACAATCAACAATGCTCCTAGAACCTTGGTATAAACGCTGGGCACCAATGCCATACCAAAAGCTTCACGAAATTAGTTCAGACTTTGAGGCGGTAGTGGATTTTTTGGTTTGTTTGGCTTTAGACTAGGTTGGCTTTTGAGAAGTTTTGGCGGAGCCTGACCAGAGGAAGAAGCTTTTTGATTCTTGAATCTTCAAAAGAAAGGAAAATGTACTGCAGATCTATGTTTATCCTTATGTTTTTTTATTTTGTGGCAGGAACACTCTTTTACCTCCAGTTACTCTGGTAATAATTGCAACCAGTCCTCCTGGACGAGATAATAGTATGCATTTATAGACTATGTCTACAGACGAAGACTAGAGCCATAAAGCTCACCCTGCCAAAACAGCATCACATATAAAACTGTGGTCCTTAGGAACGTCATGTGATCCTGGATCTCCTCCAGTGGTTTTCCCAGGAATGAGCTCTGAAAGGTTGTTACACCAGACTGCAGTAGCTGCAGCTACACAAGTTTAATTGACCGCTGGCCTAAACAAAGCTCACAAAATGGAAAGACCTCTGTGAAAGCCTTAAAGCTTTCTGTCCAAGGGATCCTTGAAATATGTTCTATCCTCTAAAGGAATGATAGTCCACCTAGCAGATGTGGATATAGCTCTATCCGCCTTAGGAATAGTTTTCCTAATCTCTATATTTGCAGAAGGAAGTGGAAACAAAGTTTTGAACTTGGTGGCTTATTCCATTCCTTAGATATTAGATCAGAAACTGGGTCAAGCACGGAACAAATGATTGGGGGCTGCCTTAAAACCATTTGTCTTTTTTTTTTTTTTTTTTTAAAGCCAGTTGCTTGTCTGTAGCAGGAGAATCCTCTACTTCCAAAGCAATGCAGATCTCCTGTAACAGAGCTTGAATATGCTGAATTGTGAAATTCAAGGACACATCTTTTTCCACTGTATCAGTGGCGGGGTGTACCCCCTCCAAAAGTAACTCAGTAGTAAGCAATTGTAACAATATAAATGCTGCTCTGTATTATGATCTTACGTATATCTATATCTCCTTAGACATGAACTCTCACCTTTGCCCTAATATGCGGAACATTATCTGTCTGCAAATTGTAGGATAAGTTCACAGTGGGTCTACTTGCTGTGCTGCATACAGAACTGCTTTAAAAACTGTTTGATGAAGCCAAGCCCTGCGACCTGCATTAATAAAAGGTAGACATGGGAGAATATTCGGATTCAGCATTTGTTTGTAAAACAAATGCCAAATATGTCAGCAGGAAGCGGCATTCAGCTCTTTTTGGCGCCAGATATTTCAGTGTGATAGTGCAGAACACAAAAAACATAATTTATGTAAGAACTTACCTGATAAATTCATTTCTTTCATATTAACAAGAGTCCATGAGCTAGTGACGTATGGGATATACATTCCTACCAGGAGGGGCAAAGTTTCCCAAACCTTAAAATGCCTATAAATACACCCCTCACCACACCCACAAATCAGTTTAACGAATAGCCAAGAAGTGGGGTGATAAGAAAAAAAGTGCGAAGCATATAAAATAAGGAATTGGAATAATTGTGCTTTATACAAAAAAATCATAACCACCACAAAAAAGGGTGGGCCTCATGGACTCTTGTTAATATGAAAGAAATGAATTTATCAGGTAAGTTCTTACATAAATTATGTTTTCTTTCATGTAATTAACAAGAGTCCATGAGCTAGTGACGTATGGGATAATGACTACCCAAGATGTGGATCTTTCCACACAAGAGTCACTAGAGAGGGAGGGATAAAATAAAGACAGCCAATTCCTGCTGAAAATAATCCACACCCAAAATAAAGTTTAACAAAAACATAAGCAGAAGATTCAAACTGAAACCGCTGCCTGAAGAACTTTTCTACCAAAAACTGCTTCAGAAGAAGAAAATACATCAAAATGGTAGAATTTAGTAAAAGTATGCAAAGAGGACCAAGTTGCTGCTTTGCAGATCTGGTCAACCGAAGCTTCATTCCTAAACGCCCAGGAAGTAGAAACTGACCTAGTAGAATGAGCTGTAATTCTTTGAGGCGGAATTTTACCCGACTCAACATAGGCAAGATGAATTAAAGATTTCAACCAAGATGCCAAAGAAATGGCAGAAGCTTTCTGGCCTTTCCTAGAACCGGAAAAGATAACAAATAGACTAGAAGTCTTACGGAAAGATTTCGTAGCTTCAACATAATATTTCAAAGCTCTAACAACATCCAAAGAATGCAATGATTTCTCCTTAGAATTCTTAGGATTAGGACATAATGAAGGAACCACAATTTCTCTACTAATGTTGTTGGAATTCACAACTTTAGGTAAAAATTCAAAAGAAGTTCGCAACACCGCCTTATCCTGATGAAAAATCAGAAAAGGAGACTCACACGAAAGAGCAGATAATTCAGAAACTCTTCTAGCAGAAGAGATGGCCAAAAGAAACAAAACTTTCCAAGAAAGTAATTTAATGTCCAATGAATGCATAGGTTCAAACGGAGGAGCTTGAAGAGCTCCCAAAACCAAATTCAAACTCCATGGAGGAGAAATTGACTTAATGACAGGTTTTATACGAACCAAAGCTTGTACAAAACAATGAATATCAGGAAGAATAGCAATCTTTCTGTGAAAAAGAACAGAAAGAGCGGAGATTTGTCCTTTCAAAGAACTCGCGGACAAACCCTTATCTAAACCATCCTGAAGAAACTGTAAAATTCTCGGTATTCTAAAAGAATGCCAAGAAAAATGATGAGAAAGACACCAAGAAATATAAGTCTTCCAGACTCTATAATATATCTCTCGAGATACAGATTTACGAGCCTGTAACATAGTATTAATCACGGAGTCAGAGAAACCTCTATGACCAAGAATCAAGCGTTCAATCTCCATACCTTTAAATTTAAGGATTTCAGATCCGGATGGAAAAAAGGACCTTGAGACAGAAGGTCTGGTCTTAACGGAAGAGTCCATGGTTGGCAAGATGCCATCCGGACAAGATCCGCATACCAAAACCTGTGAGGCCATGCCGGAGCTATTAGCAGAACAAACGAGCATTCCCTCAGAATCTTGGAGATTACTCTTGGAAGAAGAACTAGAGGCGGAAAGATATAGGCAGGATGATACTTCCAAGGAAGTGATAATGCATCCACTGCCTCCGCCTGAGGATCCCGGGATCTGGACAGATACCGGGAAGTTTCTTGTTTAGATGAGAGGCCATCAGATCTATCTCTGGGAGCCCCCACATTTGAACAATCTGAAGAAATACCTCTGGGTGAAGAGACCATTCGCCCGGATGCAACGTTTGGCGACTGAGATAATCCGCTTCCCAATTGTCTACACCTGGGATATGAACCGCAGAGATTAGACAGGAGCTGGATTCCGCCCAAACCAAAATTCGAGATACTTCTTTCATAGCCAGAGGACTGTGAGTCCCTCCTTGATGATTGATGTATGCCACAGTTGTGACATTGTCTGTCTGAAAACAAATGAACGATTCTCTCTTCAGAAGAGGCCAAAACTGAAGAGCTCTGAAAACTGCACGGAGTTCCAAGATATTGATCGGTAATCTCACCTCCTGAGATTCCCAAACTCCTTGTGCCGTCAGAGATCCCCACACAGCTCCCCAACCTGTGAGACTTGCATCTGTTGAAAATTACAGTCCAGGTCGGGAAGAACAAAAGAAGCCCCCTGAATTAAACGATGGTGATCTGTCCACCACGTTAGAGAGTGCCGAACAATCGGTTTTAAAGATATTAATTGATATATCTTCGTGTAATCCCTGCACCATTGGTTCAGCATACAGAGCTGAAGAGGTCGCATGTGAAAACGAGCAAAGGGGATCGCGTCCGATGCAGCAGTCATAAGACCTAGAATTTCCATGCATAAGGCTACCGAAGGGAATGATTGAGACTGAAGGTTTCGACAGGCTGTAATCAATTTTAGACGTCTCTTGTCTGTTAAAGACAAAGTCATGGACACTGAATCTATCTGGAAACCCAGAAAGGTTACCCTTGTTTGAGGAATCAAAGAACTTTTTGGTAAATTGATCCTCCAACCATGATCTTGAAGAAACAACACAAGTCGATTCGTATGAGACTCTGCTAAATGTAAAGACGGAGCAAGTACCAAGATATCGTCCAAATAAGGAAATACCACAATACCCTGTTCTCTGATTACAGACAGAAGGGCACCGAGAATCTTTGTGAAAATTCTTGGAGCTGTAGCAAGGCCAAACGGTAGAGCCACAAATTGGTAATGCTTGTCTAGAAAAGAGAATCTCAGGAACTGATAATGATCTGGATGAATCGGAATATGCAGATATGCATCCTGTAAATCTATTGTGGACATATTAATTCCCTTACTGAACAAAAGGCAATATAGTCCTTACAGTTACCATCTTGAACGTTGGTATCCTTACATAACGATTCAATAATTTTAGATCCAGAACTGGTCTGAAGGAATTCTCCTTCTTTGGTACAATGAAGAGATTTGAATAAAACCCCATCCCCTGTTCCGGAACTGGATCTTGGCATAATTACTCCAGCCAACTCTAGATCTGAAACACAATTCAGAAATGCTTGAGCTTTCACTGGATTTACTGGGACATGGGAAAGAAAAAATCTCTTTGCAGGAGGTCTCATCTTGAAACCAATTCTGTACCCTTCTGAAACAATGTTCTGGAATCCAAAGATTGTGAACAGAACTGATCCAAATTTCTTTGAAAAAACGTAACCTGCCCCCTACCAGCTGAACTGGAATGAGGGCCGTACCTTCATGTGAACTTAGAAGCAGGCTTTGCCTTTCTAGCAGGCTTGGATTTATTCCAGACTGGAGATGGTTTCCAAACTGAAACTGCTCCTGAGGACGAAGGATCAGGCTTTTGTTCTTTGTTGAAACGAAAGGAACGGAAAACGATTGTTAGCCCTGTTTTTACCTTTAGACTTTTTATCCTGTGGTAAAAAAGTTCCTTTCCCAACAGTAACAGTTGAAATAATAGAATCCAACTGAGAACCAAATAATTTGTTTCCCTGGAAAGAAATGGAAAGTAGAGTTGATTTAGAAGCCATATCAGCATTCCAAGTCTTAAGCCATAAAGCTCTTCTGGCTAAGATAGCCAGAGACATAAATCTAACATCAACTCTAATAATATCAAAAATGGCATCACAGATGAAATTATTAGCATGCTGGAGAGAATAATAATATCATGAGAATCACGATTTGTTACTTGTTGCGCTAGAGTTTCCAACCAAAAAGTTGAAGCTGCAGCAACATCAGCCAATGATATAGCAGGTCTAAGAAGATTACCTGAACATAGATAAGCTTTTCTTAGAAAAGATTCAATTTTTCTATCTAAAGGATCCTTAAACGAGGTACCATCTGATGTAGGAATGGTAGTACGTTTAGCAAGGGTAGAAATAGCCCCATCAACTTTAGGGGATTTTGTCCCAAAATTCTAATCTGTCAGGCGGAACAGGATATAATTGCTTATAAAACGTTTAGAAGGAGTAAATGAATTAACCCAATCTATCCCATTCCTTAGCAATTACTGCAGAAATAGCATTAGGAACAGGAAAGACTTCTGGAATAACCGCAGGAGCTTTAAAAACCTTATCCAAACGTATAGAATTAGTATCAAGAGGACTAGAATCCTCTATTTCTAAAGCAATTAGTACTTCTTTAAGTAAAGAGCGAATAAATTCCATCTTAAATAAATATGAAGATTTATCAGCATCAATCTCTGAGACAGAATCCTCTGAACCAGAAGAGTCCAAAGAATCAGAATGATGGTGTTCATTTAAAAATTCATCTGTAGAGAGAGAAGATTTAAAAGACTTTTTACGTTTACTAGAAGGAGAAATAACAGACAAAGCCTTCTTTATGGATTCAGAAACAAAATCTCTTATGTTATCAGGAACATTCTGCACCTTAGATGTTGAGGGAACTGCAACAGGCAATGGTACATCACTAAAGGAAATATTATCTGCATTAACAAGTTTGTCATGACATTTAATACAAACAACAGCTGGAGGAATAGCTACCAAAAGTTTACAGCAGATACACTTAGCTTTGGTAGATCCAGCAGGCAGAGGTTTTCCTGTAGTATCTTCTGGCTCAGATGCAACGTGAGACATCTTGGCAATATGTAAGAGAAAAAACAACATATAAAGCAAAAATAGATCAAATTCCTTATAAGACAGTTTCAGAGATGGGAAAAAAATGCCAAACATCAAGCTTCTAGCAACCAGAAGCAAAAAAATGAGACTGAAATAATGTGGAGACAAAAACGACGCCCATTATTTTTTGGCGCCAAATAAGACGCCCACATTATTTGGCGCCTAAATGCTTTTGGCGCCAAAAATGACGCCACATCCGGAACGCCGCATTTTTGGCGCAAAATAACGTCAAAAAAATGACGCAACTTCCGGCGACACGTATGACGCCGGAAACGAAATGAATTTTTTGCGCCAAAAAAGTCCGCGCCAAGAATGACGCAATAAAATGAAGCATTTTTCAGCCCCCCGCGAGCCTAACAGCCCACAGGGAAAAGTACAAATTTTTGAGGTAAGAAAAATATGATAATTAAAGCATAATCCCAAATATGAAACTGACTGTCCTGGAAATAAGGAAAGTTGAACATTCTGAGTCAAGGCAAATAAATGTTTGAATACATATATTTAGAACTTTATAAATAAAGTGCCCAACCATAGCTTAGAGTGTCACAGAAAATAAGACTAACTTACCCCAGGACACTCATCTACATGTTTGTAGAAAGCCAAACCAGTACTGAAACGAGAATCAGTAGAGGAAATGGTAAATATAAAGAGTATATCGTCGATCTGAAAAGGGAGGTAAGAGATGAATCTCTACGACCGATAACAGAGAACCTATGAAATAGACCCCGTAGAAGGAGATCACTGCATTCAATAGGCAATACTCTCCTCACATTCCCTCTGACATTCACTGCACGCTGAGAGGAAAACCGGGCTCCAACTTGCTGCGGAGCGCATATCAACGTAGAATCTAGCACAAACTTACTTCACCACCTCCCTTGGAGGCAAAGTTTTGTAAAACTGATTTGTGGGGTGTGGTGAGGGGTGTATTTATAGGCATTTTAAGGTTTGGGAAACTTTGCCCCTCCTGGTAGGAATGTATATCCCATACGTCACTAGCTCATGGACTCTTGTTAATTACATGAAAGAAATCTGGATTTGCACATATTTTTGTGTATTGCACTTTTACATTGATATATCCGGCTCTGAAAAGAGACAAATGCGGCTGCCTGCGGCCATATTCTGCATTCCGTTTGCAAATGAAAACCAGATACGAATATTCTCCCATGCATTAGGATTGTACATATTTTGCCCCACCCCATGCCTATGTATGTAGACTGGCTGCTATGGGCCCCCCCTAGCACTTGGGGCCCTGGTGCCACTACACCTGGTGCACCAAGAGTAGTTCCACCTCTGCATCTGTATATCCTTACAAAGTAAGCACAAGTCTGAGGAAGGAGATACATTCCCCGAAATGTCACATTAAAAAGGCACTGATTATTTGAAGATCATAACATTTAATGTATTATTTAAAATAGGGTTGTGGACCATGCCACAATTTTTTTTAACGATATTACTAAATATAAAATCAAGAAAAATAGAGCACTGCTACCTCTCCAAGGTAAATCAGGGATAACCCTGATAGGATACTATTATGATGTAGGATCTGTTTTACACTGACCGTTAATCAATTAGTATGGATAGCTATATATAGTACAGTGAAAAGGATCCTTAGCCGATACGTATCAATATATAATAGAGTGTCCCCAGAGGGTTTACTCACCAAAGCTATATATACCAGTGTTTAAAGACCCTACAAAAAATTGCCAATGAAGGCCAACAAAATTATTCTAGGAAGAGAGAAGCAGTGCGAACGCCTGACGCACGTTTCGCATCAGCTTTATCAAAAGCCTTGTTATGTTTTAATTTATTTTCATCATATCGTACTCCACCACATATTGTTTAATTACCACCCTTTAAAGTGTGCCCAATAATGCTTCTGCTCTCCTTTGCTATTTTTGTAAATAAAGAGGGTTGTCTTTATGAAAGATCTCAGAGGAACCTAAAAGTCTGAGAATGATAACTGCTTGATCCATGCATGCATCTGTGTTTTGGCAGCTGAATTAAGCTTAACAGACATTAATTCAGAAATGGCTGAGGTGAATTTACTCCTTAAATTTTGTAGACATTTCAGTTGGTAATTCCTGGGGTTGCAGTTTTGTGCAATGCAGACCCCTGCAAAGTCTGGAATAAGATAATGCGTGGAGTACTTTGACTAGGATTGGCGATGACTCCAGCACAAGAAGTGCAAAACTGAGCAGGGACACACACCGAATTATCCCTGTTAGAGTAAACAGGGGTTGGAAGGGTAAGATGGACAGTAGATTATCCCTCCAAAAGGTGAGCAGACAGTCCATAGACCTGAGCTGAACCCATTTGCTCCATATTTGAATATAAGGTTTACAGGAAGGAAACACTGCTGGTATATCAGAAAATTACAAATACAGATTAACAGTAAATGGGCACAGAATAAGCAACTAGGAATGATAGGTCAGCGATATAGATAAGGGAATACAGTGAGGTAAACTGTACATAAAATGTTGCAGCCCCTTTAATAAGTGAATAACACTGTAAGCAAGTAACTTAATTTGGAGCATAAAGAGAAAAAATCAAGATCTGGTAAGACCGAGCAAGCTTACCACCTCCACTGGCTCTGTTGAAAATGGCTACAGAACTTCAGGTATGAAGGAGAAACCAGAAGGCGCACTAAAAGCACGCAAAAATGTTAACCCCAGCATACCAGTGCTAATACTGATCCACAGTGTGAGAGTTGTAAAAAAATAAAATTAATAGTGCAAGGGTAAGAATTAATTTGCCCAAACTGTAATTAAAGTTATGTGGTGTGTAATTATAGGTCCCTATATGTGGATCGTGTAGATGTTCATGTGAATAGCCAGTGGGTTATGACATACATTTGTACTTACCTGTCAACTACTGTGTCTACTTTGCTCTTCCTTCAGTTCCAGAATAATATAATGCAGTAGACTAGCCCCATGCAAGGCAGTGCATGCATGGGACACCATCAGGTCCAGGAGATTGGGGGATAAATTCACATTTCACCTGGGGAAGGGCTGTGACATCTTTGCAATGTTAGACTTTCACTGCCTTGGCTGAAAACTCCTTTATACTCCTCTGTCCTCTGTGTAGGCTCTCTGAGGAGGAAATAGGGTCTGTTTGAAGTAGGTAGAGAATCCCTTTCTATATCTTGGTGATCAGCACTTCAACATTTTCACCTCACTCCATCAAGTAAGTAAAAGTTTGACTGAAGGATTCTGGGAGAGTGAGAGAGTTCAAGCTCTAGTATGTATGGGGTGTTTTTGCTTCCTAGAGGACTGGGAGTGTAATCCTACCTGTGATGATCTTGTTGAGTCTCAGCATCCATGAAAGAAAATGCTATAATTCTTGCTCCTATCTGTCATTTCCCCCCTATTCTTTCTGTTTTTGCACATGGCCCTGGAAGAACAATTGCATCCTGCTTTTGGGACTGGAGCAGCAATGCACTACTGGGGAGCTAACTGGTGATAAGTGACTGCACATATATGCCTCTTGTCCATTGGCTCACCTGATACGTACAGCTAGCTCCAAGTACTGCGCTGCTTGCTCCTTCAGCAAAGGATACCAAGAGAATGAAGCACATTTAATATCAGAAGTAAATTGGAAAGTTGTTATAAAATTGTATGAATCATGAAACAAATTGGTTCACAATGTCCTTGTACTAGTGATATGTAGTAATAGTGCATTATGCTAAAAAAACTTCTGAAATAGCTGAAATTAGCTGAAATACTAGTTATAAGGTTTCTAATGGTTTTTAGATGATTAAAATACATCATAATTACATCACAGAAATGATTGTAGCTTCTATTGGAAATAGCAGTTGGGGTTCGTTCCATGTCACTAATGTGTTGGGGGGGGGGCTTGTTGCATATTCATAACATTATTTTCTATTTGTATCCCCAATTTATATTTCACAATATCTCTACACTAATTTCCCATTATTAATCATTAATATCTTCCCTTACCTTAGATTTTAAATCATGCTCAACTAAAAATGCAAAGTCATCTTCTTACCCTATCCTACACAGAGTGCAGCCTCTGTGTAACATCCCACCAGGTTTCAGTTATGCTGATGGCATCACATTACTCTTGCATGGGTAAGTTCCCATTTTAAAGTGGAAATTGGAACAATCAGCAGTTCTGTCACATTATATTATACATCTGTCAAATTATATTATACATACATTCAGATAGTATCTACTAATTGAGATTGAAAGCCTTTTGAAGCCCTTCACCAAGTGATTCAGTATATGAAACTGAAGATATTTGTTGTTATCATTTTTTTATTAAAGCATCTGTTAAAAGAGTTCAGTAATAGTCTTTTCCTATTCAGTGAGATATCAAATTGGATGGTTTGATGTGTGTATACTATAGAAAACTGCATTTCTTAAAAGAAAAAAAAAATCTTAAAGGGACAGTCTACAATAGAATTTCTATTGTTTTAAAAGATAGATAATCCCTTTATCACCCATTCCCCAATTTTGCATAACCAACACAGTTATATTAATATACTTTTTACCTCTGTGATTACCTTGTATCTAAGCATCTTCTGACAGCCCCCTGATCACATGACTTTTTATTTATTATCTATTGACTTACATTTAGTAGTGTCTTGTGCTAAATCTTAAATAACTCCTCTGGCGTGAACACAATGTTATCTATATGGCCCACATGAACTAGCAGTCCCCTGTTGTGAAAAGCAAATAAAAAAACATGTGATAAGAGGCTGTCTGTAGTGGCTTAGAAACAGGTAAAAATTTAGAGACTTAAATGTTATAAAGTATATTAATATCACAATATAATATTGGTTGTGCAAAACTGAGGAATGGGTAGTAAAGGCATTATCTATCTTTTTAAACAATAACAATTTTAGTGTAGACTGTCCCTTTAAGGACAATTGTAATTTCAATTAGAAAAGTCTGAAAGGCTGATAAGTTGCGCGACTAAAAAGATAAAGCGAGTGTTTAAAAAAAAAAAGACCAACTGCATTCTTTTGTCTTTAGTTTCTGCATAAAATAGCATAATAGACTTAGCATAGAACAGTTTTCTTGAACCAAATGTAATTCCAGCAGTGCATATTGGGGAAATCAAAGTCACCCAGTGTCCTCGGCTTTTGTTGGCATATCCTTTGCTTGTCTGTTCAGAGGAAGGTGGGACTGTCTCTGAGACTGTGACTCCTAAGGTAATAAAATTAAATGTTAATTAACCTTAAAAAAAAATTAAGCCACTGTAGAGAAAGAAGGCACATATATGTGTAGCTTGTAAAGACTGGCAACATTTTAGCAATACACATTTCTTTATTTCTTCATCACAATCTGTCTCCATATTTCTTTACTCGATTACTGTGCCTTATAGGGCTCGATTTAGCAAGCCGTTCGCCACCCTACAACTGCAGGTTCTCATAAGAGAACCTGCAGTCAGTATTTATGAAGCAGCGGTCATCAGACCGCTGATTCCTAGCCTCTTGTGCTTGCGTGCAATGCTGAATACCAGAAGCGGATTGCTTCCCGCCAGAGGCAAGCTGGGGCGTATATAATAGCCTGATAAATTGAGCCCATAGAGTACAGGACACTCCCTGACTTTGCATCTCCACTACAATCCTCCTTTTTATCTGCAGACCGCCTGCAGCAAGCAGTGTTAGATCCAAACAACCACTACTGAGTAATATGTTTTTTAGTGTTTTGCAGTTCCAGATAATACCTATTGAATGGCTTGTTCAGCACGTTTAACTTTACCCCTTTTCCAGGGTCAGTTAGGAACAGATATATAAAGGAGCCCTGCACTGATCAAGCAATCATTGTGCAAATTGTTGCAGGGACACAATTTACAAAAATGAATGATTGACTCTGGCCTTTCCAACGACAATAGAAAAACAACATGCAGGGAAAATTGTGAAACATTTTATAGAAAATTACATTTTGAGTTTATTGCCCCATGAAGTTTTCCTAACCACTGTAGAAAAATAAAAAAAATTAAGTTGCAGCATTGACTATATGTAATACACAGTATGACTGTTAGGCTGACAGGGAAAGGAGGGAAAATGTTTAACTGGAGGAGTATATGATACTGCTAGTCTTGAAATAAACCCTGCCACACAGAGGCTGTTTCACAAACATACACATATGCAAGTGTTACCATAAAAATATGCTGATTGGAGTGGCTGGGTTAGTCCAGTGATTCAGACTCCAAAATTACAAGACTATTGCATTAAAGGGACATGAAGCCCACACATTTTCTTTCATGATTCAGATAAAGAATACAATTTCAAACAACTTTCTAATTTACTTTTATTATCTAATTTGTTTCATTCTCTTGGTATCATTTGTTGAAGGAGCAGCAATGCACTACTGGTTTCTAACTAAACACATGGGTGAGCCAATGACAATCGGTATATATATATATATATGCAGCCACCAATCAGCAGCAAAAACCTAGGTTCTTTGCTGCACCTGAGCTTGCCTAGATAAACCTTTCAGCAAAGGATAACAAGAGAAGGAAGCAAATTAAATACTAAGTCAAATGGAAAGTTGTTTAAAATTGTATTCTCTATTTAAATCATGAAAGAAAAATTTGGGGTTTCATGTCCCTTTAAGTAGTGTTTTTATTGGACTAATTGTACATTAAAAAGACACACACTCTTCCACGGCTCTTGATTAGTATTGCTTCAGACCTCAGAACATATATAACTCTCAAAAGCTTGGCTTTTTTAAATGTACGGTTAGTCCAATCACTTCTTAAAGGGACACTGAACCCAAATTTTTTATTTTGTGATTCAGAGAGAGCATGCAATTTTAAGCAACTTTCTTTTTTACTCCTATTATCAAGGTTTCTTCATTCTCTTGGTATCTTAATTTGAAAAGCAAGAATGTAAGTTTAGATGCCGGCCCAATTTTATTGAACAACCTGGGTTGCTCTTGCTGATTGGTGGATAAATTCACCCACCAATAAACAAGTGCTGTCCATACTGGCTCCTTAAATTAGATGCCTTCTTTTTCAAATAAAGATAGCAAGAGAACAAAAAAATAGATAATAGGCGTAAATTAGAAAGTTGCTTAAAATTGCATGCTCTATCTGAATCACGAAAGAAAAAATTTGAGTTTAGTGTCCCTTTAATACAATACTAACACATACCCACATGCTATAAAGCTAATAAAGTATATACATTCATCTCCTGAGTGGTACTTTAACTATGTGTTTAAAGGGACAGTATACACCAATTTTCATATAACTGCATGTAAAAGACAATACTATAAAGATGAATATGCACAGATACTGATAAAGCTCCCAGTTGAGCACTGTTGATGAGGTTAGATTGGGTCACCCAGTGAAAGGTGCTGGGAAAGCAGGAACAGCAGACACTCCCCCCCCTCCCCTGAATATGAAAAGACTATTTACACAAAAAGGAGCAAGATAGAGTCTAGACATCAATCTACATCTGATACTTTGGGGCTTGGTTACGAGTCTGAAAATCAGCACAATGTTATTTAAAAATAAGCAAAATTATACATTTTTAGAAAAACACCCACACATGGGATATATAAAGGAATCATCTACAAAACATTTATTCAAATAATTTTGTGTACAATGTCCCATTAACAAATCGTTTTAACAGATAATTAAAGTACAACTCAGGAGCCACAGAGAACTGCTGGTCCCCTGGGGAAACTGCCATTGAGCCAACCAGCAGTACTACATACCTCTTCGTAATGAGTCTTTTTCTTCTTGGGAAGTTTTTCCTCTTGCACAGTCTCTGGTGGTCTCTGTTATGAACAATATAAAAGCTATGTCACTCTCAAAACAATATACTTTTTTTTCTTATATAAAACATATTTTCTTGTACCATAAAATATCACTCACAAAAAATACACATTACGCACATCTTGCTTCTGCGTAAAATTGTGCTTGTTCCACTCTCGAGAGAAAGCCCAAAAAGGAAATACTGTAACCAAGGTTTTCTTCAAAATGCTGCACATTGCCTAAACCAGCTACTGTAGGTGATTTTGCAGCATTTTAAAGAGAACCCTTGTTCTTGCCTCATACATAGTACCCTATTATTCAGGTTAATGTGTTTATCTGAGGTAATGTTTGGAAAATATTCCAGTGAAAAATGAAGACAGACAGACTATAGTAATCATATGGCTCATCAGAATTCAATCCAAAAACATAATTTATGTAAGAACTTACCTGATAAATTAATTTCTTTCATATTGGCAAGAGTCCATGAGCTAGTGACGTATGGGATATACAATCCTACCAGGAGGGGCAAAGTTTCCCAAACCTCAAAATGCCTATAAATACACCCCTCACCACACCCACAATTCAGTTTAACGAATAGCCAAGCAGTGGGGTGATAAAGAAAGGAGTAGAAAGCATCAACAAAGGAATTTGGAAATAATTGTGCTTTATACAAAAAATCATAACCACCATAAAAAGGGTGGGCCTCATGGACTCTTGCCAATATGAAAGAAATGAATTTATCAGGTAAGTTCTTACATAAATTATGTTTTCTTTCATGTAATTGGCAAGAGTCCATGAGCTAGTGACATATGGGATATCAATACCCAAGATGTGGATCTCCACTCAAGATTCACTAGAGAGGGAGGGAATAAAATAAAAACAGCCATAATCTGCTGAAAAAAATTAATCCACAACCCAAAAATATAAGTTTATTTCATTTGAAAGAAAAAACTTAAAGGGACACTGAACCCAAATTTTTTCTTTCATGATTCAGATAGAGAATGCAATTTTAAGCAACTTTCTAATTTACTTCTATTATCAATTTTAATTCGTTCTCTTGCTATCTTTATTTGAAAAAGAAGGCACCTCAGCTAAGGAGCCAGCAAATGTTTGCTTCAGGACTATGGACAGCACTTGTTTATTGGTGCTGACCAATCAGCAAGGACAACCCAGGTTGTTCACCAAAAATGGGCCGGCATCTAAACTTACATTCTTGCTTTTCAAATAAACATACCAAGAGAAAGAAGAAAATTTGATAATAGGAGTAAATTAGAAAGTTGCTTAAAAATGCATGCTCTATGTGAATCACGAAAGAAAATTTTTGAGTACAGTGTCCCTTTAAATCAAAAGCAGAAGAATCAAACTGAAACAGCTGTCTGAAGAACTTTTCTACCAAAAACTGCTTCAGAGGAAGCAAATACATCAAAACGGTAGAATTTAGTAAATGTATGCAAAGAGAACCAAGTTGCCGCTTTGCAAATCTGATCAACTGAAGCTTCATTCTTAAAAGCCCACGAAGTGGAGACTGATCTAGTAGAATGAGCTGTAATTCTCTGAGGCGGGGCCTGACCCGACTCAAAATAAGCTTGATGAATCAAAAGTTTCAACCAAGAAGCCAAGGAAATAGCAGAAGCCTTCTGACCTTTCCTAGGACCAGAAAATAAAACAAATAGACTGGAAGTCTTCCTGAAATCTTTAGTAGCTTCCACATAATATTTCAAAGCTCTTACCACATCCAAAGAATGTAAGGCACTTTCCAAAGAATTCTTAGGATTAGGACACAAGGAAGGGACAACAATTTCTCTACTAATGTTGTTAGAATTCACAACCTTAGGTAAAAATTAAAAAGAAGTCCGCAAAACTGCCGTATCCTGATGAAAAAATCAGAAAAGGAGACTCAAAAGAAAGAGCAGATAACTCAGAAACTCTTCTAGCAGAAGAGATGGCCAAAAGGAACAACACTTTCCAAGAAAGTAGTTTAATGTCCAAAAAATGCATAGGTTCAAATGGAAGAACCTGTAAAGCCGTCAGAACCAAAATAAGACTCCAAGGAGGAGAAATTGATTAAATAACAGGCTTAATAAGAACTAAAGCCAGTACAAAACAGTGTATATCAGGAAGTATAGCAACCTTTCTGTGAAATAAAACAGAAAGAGAGGAGATTTGTCCTTTCAAGGAACTTGCAGACAAACCCTTATCCAAACCACCCTGAAGAAACTGTAAAATTCTAGGAATTCTAAAAGAATGCCAGGAGATTTTATGAGAAGAACACCATGAAATGTAAGTCTTCCAAACTCTATAATAAATCTTTCTAGAAACAGATTTACGAGCTTGTAACATAGTATTAATCACAGAAAACCTCTATGACTTAGTACTAAGCGTTCAATTTCCATACCTTCAAATTTAATGATTTGAGATCCTGATGGAAAAACGGACCTTTAGATAGTAGGTCTGGCCAAACGGAAGTGGCCAAGGCGGGCAACTGGACATCCGAACCAGATCCGCATACCAAAACCTGTGTGGCCATGCTGGAGCCACCAGCAACACAAATGATTGTTCCATGATGATTTTAGAGATCACTCTTGGAAAGAGAACTAGAGGCGGGAAAATGTAAGCAGGATGATAACACCAAAGAAGTGTCAGTGCATCCACTGCTTCCGCCTGAACATCCCTGAACCTGGACAGGTATCTGGGAAGTTTCTTGTTTAGATGAGAGGCCATGAGATCTCTCTGGAAGACCCCACAACTGAACAATCTGAGAAAACACATCTGGATGGAGAGACCACTCCCCTGGATGTAAAGTCTGGCGGCTGAGAAAATCCGCCTCCCAATTGTCTACACCTGGGATATGCACCGCAGAGATTAGACAAGAGCTGGATTCCGCCCAAACAAGTATCCGAGATAGCTGTTGCTAGGCCAAATGGAAGAGCCACAAATTGGTAATGCTTGTTTAGAAAAGAGAATCTCAGAAACTGATAATGTTCTGGATGAATCGGAATATGAAGGTATGCATCCTGCAAGTCTACTGTGGACATATAATGTCCTCGCTGAACAAAAGGCAGAATAGTCCTTATAGTCACCATCTTGAAAGTTGGTACTCTTACATAACGATTCAAAAATTTCAGATCCAGAACTGGTCTGAATAAATTGTCCTTCTTTGGTACAATGAATAGATTTGAATAAAAACCCAAACCTTGTTCCTGAGGAGGAACTGGCATGATTACCCCCTGAAGACTCCAGGTCTGAAACACACTTCAGGAAAGCCTTAGCTTTTACTGGATTTACTGGGATACGTGAGAGAAAAAATCTTCTCACAGGAGGTCTTACTCTGAATCCTATTCGATACCCTTGAGAGACAATGCTCTGAATCCATTGATTTTGTACAAATTTTATCCAAATATCCTTGAAAAACCTTAATCTGCCCCCTACCAGCTGAGCTGGAATGAGGGCCGCATCTTCATGCGGACTTAGGGGCTAACTTTGGTTTCCTAAATGGCTTGGATTTATTCCAATTTGAGGAAGGCTTCCAATTGGAAGCAGACTCCTTGGGGGGAGGATTGAGTTTTTGTTCCTTATTCTGACGAAAGAAACGAAAACGGTTAGAAGCCTTAGATTTACCCTTAGGTTTTTAATCCTGAGGCAGAAAAACATAATTTATGTAAGAACTTACCTGATAAATTCATTTCTTTCATATTGGCAAGAGTCCATGAGCTAGTGACATATGGGATATACAATCCTACCAGGAGGGGCAAAGTTTCCCAAACCTCAAAATGCCTATAAATACACCCCTCACCACACCCACAATTCAGTTTAACGAATAGCCAAGCAGTGGGGTGATAAAGAGTAGAAAGCATCAACAAAGGAAATTTGGAAATAATTGTGCTTTATACAAAAAAAATCATAACCACCATAAAAAAGGGTGGGCCTCATGGACTCTTGCCAATATGAAAGAAATGAATTTATCAGGTAAGTTCTTACATAAATTATGTTTTCTTTCATGTAATTGGCAAGAGTCCATGAGCTAGTGACATATGGGATATCAATACCCAAGATGTGGAGTCTTCCACTCAAGAGTCACTAGAGAGGGAGGGACTAAAACAAAAACAGCCATATTCCGCTGAGAAAATAATCCACAACCCAAAAATAAGTTTATTTTCACTTTTGAAAGAAAAAAACAAAACTTAAATCAAAAAGCAGAAGAATCAAAACAGCTGCCTGAAAAACTTTTCTACCAAAAACTGCTTCCGAAGAAGCAAATACATCAAAATGGTAGAATTTAGTAAATGTATGCAAAGAGGACCAAGTGGCTGCTTTGCAAATCTGATCGACTGAAGCTTCATTCTTAAAAGCCCATGAAGTAGAGACTGATCTAGTAGAATGAGCTGTAATTCTCTGAGGCGGGGTTTGACCCGACTCCAAATAAGCTTGATGAATCAAAAGTTTCAACCAAGAAGCCAAGGAAACAGCAGAAGCTTTCTGACCTTTCCTAGGACCAGAAAATAAAACAAATAGACTAGAAGTCTTCCTGAAATTTTTAGTAGCTTCCACATAATATTTCAAAGCTCTTACCACATCCAAAGAATGTAAGGATCTCTCCAAAGAATTCTTAGGATTAGGACATAAAGAAGGGACAACAATTTCTCTACTAATGTTGTTAGAATTCACAACCTTAGGTAAAAATTGAAAAGAAGTCCGCAAAACTGCCTTATCCTGATGAAAAATCAGAAAAGGAGACTCACAAGAAAGAGCAGATAGCTCAGAAACTCTTCTAGCAGAAGAGATAGCCAAAAGGAACAACACTTTCCAGGAAAGTAGTTTAATGTCCAAAGAATGCATAGGTTCAAATGGAGGAGCCTGTAAAGCCCTCAGAACCAAATTAAGACTCCAAGGAGGAGAAATTGACTTAATGGCAGGCTTAATACGAACTAAAGCCTGTACAAAACAGTGTATATCAGGAAGTATAGCAATCTTTCTGTGAAATGAAACAGAAAGAGCGGAGATTTGTCCTTTCAAGGAACTTGCAGACAAACCCTTATCCAGACCATCCTGAGGAAACTGCAAAATTCTAGGAATTCTAAAAGAATGCCAGGAGAATTTATGAGAAGAACACCATGAAATGTAAGCCTTCCAAACTCTATAATAAATCTTCCTAGAGACAGATTTACGAGCTTGTAACATAGTATTAATCACTGTGTCAGAGAAACCTCTATGACTTAGTACTAAGCGTTCAATTTCCATACCTTCAAATTTAATGATTTGAGATCCTGATGGAAAAACGGACCTTGAGATAGTAGGTCCGGCCGTAACGGAAGTGGCCAAGGCGGGCAACTGGACATCCGAACCAGATCCGCATACCAAAACCTGTGTGGCCATGCTGGAGCCACCAGCAACACAAAAGACTGTTCCATGATGATTTTGGAAATCACTCTTGGAAGAAGAACTAGAGGCGGGAAGATGTAAGCAGGTTGATAACATGAATAGATTTGAATAAAACCCCAAACCTTGTTCCTGAAGAGGAACTGGCATGATTACCCCTGAAGACTCCAGGTCTGAAACACACTTCAGAAAAGCCTGAGCTTTTACTGGATTTACAGGAATGTGTGAAAGAAAAAATCTTCTCACAGGAGGTCTTACTTTGAATCCTATTCGATACCCTTGAGAGACAATGCTCTGAATCCAATGATTTTGGACAGATTTTATCCAAAAATCCTTGAAAAACCTTAATCTGCCCCCTACCAGCTGAGCTGGAATGAGGGCCGCACCTTCATGCGGACTTAGGGGCAGACTTTGGTTTCCTAAATGGCTTGGATTTATTCCAATTTGAGGAAGGCTTCCAACTGGAAGCAGATTCCTTGGAAGGAGGATTGAGTTTTTGTTCCTTATTCTGACGAAAGGAACGAAAACGGTTAGAAGCCTTAGATTTACCCTTAGGTTTTTTATCCTGAGGCAAAAAAACTCCTTTTCCTCCAGTGATAGTTGAAATAATAGAATCCAACTGAGAACCAAATAAATTATTACCTTGGAAAGAAAGAGATAGTAATCTAGATTTAGATGTCATATCAGCATTCCAAGATTTAAGCCACAAAGCTCTTCTAGCTAATACAGCTAAAGACATGGATCTAACATCAATTTTGATAATATCAAAAATGGCATCACAAATAAAATGATTAGCATGTTGTAGTAAGCGAACAATGCTAGATATGTCAGAATCCAATTCATGTTGCGCTAAATTTTCCAACCAGAAAGTTGATGCAGCCGCAACATCACCCAAAGAAATAGCAGGTCTGAGAAGATGACCTGAATATAAATAGGCCTTCCTTAGATAAGATTCAAGCTTCCTATCTAAAGGATCCTTAAAGGAAGTGCTATCTTCCATAGGAATAGTGGTACGTTTAGCAAGAGTAGAAATAGCCCCATCAACTTTGGGGATCTTTTCCCAAAACTCTATAGATTTTGCTGGTAAAGGATACAATCTCTTAAACCTTGAAGAAGGAACAAAGGAAGTACCTGGCTTATTCCATTCCCTAGAAATCATATCAGAAATAGACTCAGGAATGGGAAAAACACCTGGGGAAACCACAGGAGGTTTAAAAACAGCATTTAAACGTTTATTAGACTGAACGTCAATAGGACTGGTTACCTCAATATCCAAAGTAATTAACACTTTTTTTAATAAAGAACGCATATACTCTATTTTAAATAAATAAGTAGATTTGTCAGTGTCAATATCTGAGGAAGGATCTTCTGTTTCAGATAGATCCTCAGCAGAAGAGGATGAATTATTATGTTGTTGGTCATTTGAAATTTCATCAGCTAAATGAGAAGTTTTAAAAGACCTTTTACGTTTATTAGAAGGTGGAAATGCAGACAAAGCCTTCATAATAGATTCAGAAACAAATTCTTTAAAATTTACAGGTATATCATGCACATTAGAAGTTGAAGGAACTGCAACTGGCAATGTACTATTACTGATAGAAACACTATCTGCATGTAAAAGTTTATCATGACAACTATTACAAATGACATTCGGTGGAATAATTTCTACAATTTTGCAACAAATGCACTTAGCTTTGGTAGAACCGATGTCAGGCAGCAATGTTCCAGCAGAAACTTCAGAGACCGGATCGGATTGGGACATCTTGCTCAATGTAAAAGAAAAAACAACATATAAAGCAAAATTATCTATTTCCTTAAATGACAGTTTCAGGAATGGGAAAAAATGCAAAAGCATAGGCCTCTTGATAGAGAAAGCAGGAGGCAAACATGAATGGGGTATTGAAATAATGAAAAAAATTGGCGCCAAGTATGACGCACAACGTAACGTAAACTTTTTTTGGCGACAAAAATGACCGGAAATGACACACTTGCGTCACTAATGACGCCGCCGTGTGAAAGGTCTCGACGTCACGTATGACGCCGGAAATGACGAAGTTGCGTCAAAAACGTAATTTCCCGCGCCAAAAATGACGCAATAAAGTCTAACATTTGACGCACCCATAGGCCTAATACCCGCAAATGCAAAAAATAGTCAAAATTGAAAAAGACTAAACCCCAGGTAAGAAACAAATTTCTTAAAGTGTTTATATTCCCAAATATGAAACTGACAGTCTGCAGAAGGAAATACATGAACCTGACTCATGGCAAATATAAGTACAATACATGTATTTAGAACTTTATATAATTTGCATAAAGTGCCAAACCATAGCTGAGAGTGTCTTAAGTAATAAAAACATACTTACCAAAAGACACCCATCCACATATAGCAGATAGCCAAACCAGTACTAAAACAGTTCTTTAGTAGAGATAATGGTAAATTTGAGAGTATATCGTCGATCTGAAAAGGGAGGTAGGAGATGAATCTTTACGACCGATAACAGAGAACCCATGAAAAAGACCCCTGTTAGGGAAATCATCGTATTCAATAGGTGATACTCCCTTCACGTCCCTCTGACATTCGCTGTACTCTGAGAGGAATCGGGCTTCAACAATGCTGAGAAGAGCATATCAACGTAGAAATCTTAGCACAAACTTACTTCACCACCTCCATAGGAGGCAAAGTTTGTAAAACTGAATTGTGGGTGTGGTGAGGGGTGTATTTATAGGCATTTTGAGGTTTGGGAAACTTTGCCCCTCCTGGTAGGATTGTATATCCCATATGTCACTAGCTCATGGACTCTTGCCAATTACATGAAAGAAAACTCCCTTCCCCCAGTGACAGTTGAAATAATAGAATCCAACTGAGAACCAAATAAATTATTACCTTGGAAAGAAAGAGATAGTAATCTAGATTTAGATGTCATATCAGTATTCCAAGATTTAAGCCACAAAGCTCTTCTAGCTAAAAAAGCTAAACACATGGATCTAGCATCAATTTTGATAATATCAAAAATTGCATCACAAATAAAATGATTAGCATATTGCAATAGGCGAATAATGCTAGATAAGTCAGTATCCAATTCCTGTTGCGCTAAATTCTCCAACCAGAAGGTTGATGCAGCCGCAACATCAGCCAAAGAAATTGCAGGTCTGAGAAGATTACCTGAATATAAATAGGCCTTCCTTAGATAAAATTCAAGCTTCCTATCTAAAGGATCCTTAAAGGAAGTACTATCTTCCATAGGAATAGTGGTACGTTTAGCAAGAGTAGAAATAGCTCCATCAACTTGGGGATTTTTTCCCAAAACTCTATAGATTTTGCTGGTAAAGGATACAATTTTTTAAACCTTGGAGAAGGAATAAAAGAAGTACCTGGCTTATTCCATTCCCTAGAAATCATATCAGAAATAGCCTCAGGAATAGGAAAAACCCCTGGAGAAACCACAGGAGGTTTAAAAACAGCATTTAAACGTTTATTAGACTGAACGTCAATAGGACTGGTTACCTCAATATCCAAAATAATTAACACTTCTTTTAATAAAGAACGCATATACTCTATTTTAATAAATAAGTAGATTTGTCAGTGTCAATGTCTGAGGAAGGATCTTCTGTATCAGATAGATCCTCATCAGAAGAGGATAAATTATGTTGTTGGTCATTTGAAATTTCATCAACTAAATGAGAAGTTTAAAAAGACCTTTTACATTTATTAGAAGGTGGAAATGCAGACAAAGCCTTCAAAATAGAATCAGAAACAAATTCTTTAAAATTTACAGGTATATCATGCACATTAGAAGTTGAAGGAACTGCAACTGGCAATATACTATTACTGATGGATACACTATCTGCATGAAAAAGTTTATCATGACAACTATTACAAATGACATTCTGCGAAATAATTTCAACAATTTTACAACAAATGCACTTAGCTTTTGGCAGGACCGATGTCAGGCAGCAATGTTCCAGCAGAAACTTCTGAGGCAGGATCAGATAGAGACATCTTGCAAAATGTAAGAGAAAAAGCAACATATAAAGCAAAATTATCTATTTCCTTATATGACAGTTTCAGGAATGGGAAAAAAAGCAAATAGCATAGACCTCTGATAGAGAAAAAAATCAAGAGGCAAACATCAATGGGGTATTGAAATAATGAAAAAGTTTGGCGCCAAGTATGACGCACAACATAACGTAAACTTTTTGGCGCCAAAAAATAACCGGAAATTACACACTTGCGTCACTAGTGACGCAACCGTGTGAAAGGTCTCGGCATCGAGTATGATGCCGGTAAAGACGAAGTTGCGTCATAGACGTATTTTTCTGCGCCAAAAACAGAATTTATGCTTACCTGATAAATTACTTTCTCCAACGGTGTGTCCGGTCCACGGCGTCATCCTTACTTGTGGGATATCTCTTCCCCAACAGGAAATGGCAAAGAGTCCCAGCAAAGCTGGCCATATAGTCCCTCCTAGGCTCCGCTCACCCCAGTCATTCGACCGACGGACAGGAGGAAATATATATAGGAGAAACCATATGGTACTGTGGTGACTGTAGTTAGAGAAAATAATTCATCAGACCTGATTAAAAAACCAGGGCGGGCCGTGGACCGGACACACCGTTGGAGAAAGTAATTTATAAGGTAAGCATAAATTCTGTTTTCTCCAACATTGGTGTGTCCGGTCCACGGCGTCATCCTTACTTGTGGGAACCAATACCAAAGCTATAGGACACGGATGAAGGGAGGGAGCAAATCAGGTTTCCTAAACGGAAGGCACCACAGCTTGCAAAACCTTTCTCCCAAAAATAGCCTCCGAAGAAGCAAAAGTATCAAATTTGTAAAATTTGGCAAAAGTGTGCAGTGAAGACCAAGTCGCTGCCTTACATATCTGGTCAACAGAAGCCTCGTTCTTGAAGGCCCATGTGGAAGCCACAGCCCTAGTGGAGTGAGCTGTGATTCTTTCAGGAGGCTGCCGTCCGGCAGTCTCATAAGCCAATCGGATGATGCTTTTAAGCCAAAAGGAAAGAGAGGTAGAAGTCGCTTTTTGACCTCTCCTTTTACCAGAATAAACAACAAACAAGGAAGATGTTTGTCTGAAATCTTTTGTAGCCTCTAAATAGAATTTTAGAGCACGGACTACGTCCAAATTGTGTAACAAACGTTCCTTCTTTGAAACTGGATTCGGACATAAAGAAGGTACAACTATCTCCTGGTTAATATTTTTGTTAGAAACAACCTTAGGAAGAAAACCAGGCTTAGTACGCAAAACCACCTTATCTGCATGGAACACCAGATAGGGCGGAGAACACTGCAGAGCAGATAACTCTGAAACTCTTCTAGCAGAAGAAATTGCAACCAAATACAAAACTTTCCAAGATAGTAACTTAATATCTATGGAATGTAAAGGTTCAAACGGAACCCCTTGAAGAACTGAAAGAACTAGATTTAGACTCCAGGGAGGAGTCAAAGGTCTGTAAACAGGCTTGATCCTAACCAGAGCCTGAACCAATGCTTGAACATCTGGCACAGTTGCCAGTCTTTTGTGTAGTAAGACAGATAAAGCAGAGATCTGTCCCTTTAGAGAACTTGTAGATAATCCTTTCTCCAAACCTTCTTGTAGAAAGGAGAGAATCTTAGGAATTTTTATCTTATTCCATGGGAATCCTTTGGATTCACACCAACAGATATATCTTTTCCATATTTTATGGTAAATCTTTCTAGTTACCGGTTTTCTGGCCTGAACCAGAGTATCTATCACAGAATCTGAAAATCCACGCTTGGATAGAATCAAGCGTTCAATCTCCAAGCCGTCAGCTGGAGGGAGACCAGATTTGGATGTTCGAATGGACCCTGAACAAGAAGGTCCTGTCTCAAAGGTAGCTTCCATGGTGGAACCGATTACATATTCACCAGGTCAGCATACCAAGTCCTGCGTGGCCACGCAGGAGCTATCAAGATCACTGAGGCCCTCTCCTGATTGATCCTGGCTACCAGCCTGGAAATGAGAGGAAACGGTGGAAATACATAAGCTAGGTTGAAGGTCCAAGGTGCTACTAGTGCATCTACTAGAGTCGCCTTGGGATCCCTGGATCTGGACCCGTAGCAAGGAACCTTGAAGTTCCGACGAGACGCCATCAGATCCATGTCTGGAATGCCCCATAATTGAGTTATTTGGGCAAAGATCTCCGGATGGAGTTCCCACTCCCCCGGATGGAATGTCTGACGACTCAGAAAATCCACCTCCCAGTTTTCCACACCTGGGATGTGGATCGCAGACAGGTGGCAGGAGTGATCCTCCGCCCATTGAATTATTTTGGTCACTTCTTTCATCGCCAGGGAACTCCTTGTTCCCCCCTGATGATTGATATACGCAACGGTCGTCATGTTGTCTGATTGGAACCTTATGAATCTGGCCTTTGCTAGTTGAGGCCAAGCCCTGAGAGCATTGAATATCGCTCTCAGTTCCAGAATGTTTATCGGGAGAAGAGACTCTTCCCGAGACCATAGACCCTGAGCTTTCAGGGATTCCCAGACCGCGCCCCAGCCCACTAGACTGGCGTCGGTCGTGACAATGACCCACTCTGGTCTGCGGAAGCTCATTCCCTGGGACAGATGGTCCAGGGTCAGCCACCAACGGAGTGAATCTCTGGTCTTCTGATCTACTTGAATCATTGGAGACAAGTCTGTATAGTCCCCATTCCACTGTTTGAGCATGCACAGTTGTAATGGTCTTAGATGAATTCATGCAAAAGGAACTATGTCCATTGCTGCAACCATCAACCCTACTACTTCCATGCACTGCGCTATGGAAGGACGAGGAACAGAATGAAGAACTTGACAAGAGCTTAGAAGTTTTGACTTTCTGACCTCTGTCAGAAAAATCCTCATTTCTAAGGAATCTATTATTGTTCCGAAGAAGGGAACTCTTGTCGACGGAGACAGAGAACTTTTTTCTTTGTTCACCTTCCATCCGTGTGATCTGAGAAAGGCCAGAACGATGTCTGTATGAGCCTTTGCTTTTGACAGGGACGACGCTTGTATTAGAATGTCGTCCAAGTAAGGTACTACTGCAATGCCCCTCGGTCTTAGAACCGCTAGAAGGGACCCTAGTACCTTTGTGAAAATCCTTGGAGCAGTGGCTAACCCGAATGGGAGGGCCACAAACTGGTAATGCTTTTCCAGAAAAGCGAACCTTAGGAACTGATGATGTTCTTTGTGGATAGGAATATGTAGGTACGCATCCTTTAGATCCACGGTAGTCATAAATTGACTTTCCTGGATAGTGGGTAGAATCGTTCGAATGGTTTCCATCTTGAACGATGGTACCCTGAGAAATTTGTTTAGGATCTTCAAATCCAAAATTGGTCTGAAAGTTCCCTCTTTTTTGGGAACTACGAACAGATTGGAATAAAATCCTATTCCTTGTTCCTTTATTGGAACTGGGTGTATCACTCCCATCTTTAACAGGTCTTCTACACAATGTAAGAACGCCTGTCTCTTTATTTGGTTTGAGGATAAGTGAGACATGTGGAACCTTCCCCTTGGGGGTAGTTCCCTGAATTCCAGGAGATAACCCTGAGAAACTATTTCTAGCGCCCAGGGATCCTGAACATCTCTTGCCCAAGCCTGAGCAAAGAGAGAGAGTCTGCCCCCCACTAGATCCGGTCCCGGATCGGGGGCTACTCCTTCATGCTGTTTTGTTAGCAGCGGCAGGCTTCTTGGCCTGCTTACCCTTGTTCCAGCCTTGCATCGGTTTCCAGGCTGGTTTGGGTTGTGAGGCATTACCCTCTTGCTTAGAGGATGCAGAATTAGAGGCCGGTCCGTTCCTGAAATTGCGAAAGGAACGAAAATTAGACTTATTTTTGGCCTTGAAAGGCCTATCTTGTGGAAGGGCGTGGCCCTTTCCCCCAGTGATGTCTGAAATAATCTCTTTCAATTCTGGTCCAAATAGAGTTTTACCTTTGAAAGGGATGTTAAGCAATTTTGTCTTGGAAGACACATCCGCTGACTAAGACTTTAGCCAAAGCGCTCTGCGCGCCACGATAGCAAACCCTGAATTTTTCGCCGCTAATCTAGCTAATTGCAAAGCGGCATCTAAAATAAAAGAGTTAGCCAACTTAAGTGTGTGAACTCTGTCCATAACCTCCTCATATGGAGTCTCTCTACTAAGCAAGTTTTCTAGTTCCTCGAACCAGAACCACGCTGCTGTAGTGACAGGAACAATGCACGAAATGGGTTGTAGAAGGTAACCTTGCTGTACAAAAATCTTTTTAAGCAAACCCTCCAATTTTTTATCCATAGGATCTTTGAAAGCACAACTATCTTCAATAGGAATAGTAGTGCGTTTGTTTAGAGTAGAAACTGCCCCCTCGACCTTAGGGACTGTCTGCCATAAGTCCTTTCTGGGGTCGACCATAGGAAATAATTTCTTAAATATAGGGGGGGGAACAAAAGGTATGCCGGGCTTTTCCCACTCCTTATTTACTATGTCCGCCACCCGCTTGGGTATAGGAAAAGCGTCGGGGTGCACCGGAACCTCTAGGAACTTGTCCATCTTGCATAATTTCTCTGGAATGACCAAGTTGTCACAATCATCCAGAGTAGATAACACCTCCTTAAGCAGTGCGCGGAGATGTTCCAATTTAAATTTAAATGTCACAACATCAGGTTCAGCTTGTTGAGAAATTTTTCCTGAATCTGAAATTTCTCCATCTGACAAAACCTCCCTCATGGCCCCTTCAGATTGGTGTGAGGGTATGACAGAACAATTATCATCAGCGCCCTCCTGCTGTTCAGTGTTTAAAACAGAGCAATCGTGCTTTCTCTGATAAGTAGGCATTTTGGATAAAATATTTGCTATGGAGTTATCCATTACAGCCGTTAATTGTTGCATGGTAATAAAAGCATTGGCGCACTAGATGTACTAGGGGCCTCCTGTGTGGGCAAAACTGGTGTAGACACAGTAGGAGATGATGTAGTATCATGTTTACTCCCCTCATCTGAGGAATCATCTTGGGCAATTTCATTATCTGTGGCAGTACTGTCCTTACTTTGTTTGGACGCTATGGCACAATTATCACATAAATTTAAATGGGGAGACACATTGGCTTTCATACATATAGAACATAGCTTATCCGAAGGCACAGACATGTTAAACAGGCTTAAACTTGTCAACAAAGCACAAAAAACGTTTTAAAACAAAACCGTTACTGTCTCTTTAAATTTTAAACAGAAAACACTTTATTACTGAATATGTGAAAAAGTATGAAGGAATTGTTCAAAAATTACCAAAATTTCACCACAGTGTCTTAAAGCATTAAGAGTATTGCACACCAAATTTCAGAGCTTTAACCCTTAAAATAACGGAACCGGAGCCGTTTACAAATTTAACCCCTATACAGTCCCAGCTATAGCCTTTGCTGAGACCCAACCAAGCCCAGAGGGGAATACGATACCAATTGACGCCTTCTAGAAGCTTTTCCAGCAAATTTCAGATCCTCACACATGCATCTGCATGCCCTGCTCTCAAAAAACAACTGCGCAGTAATGGCGCGAAAATGAGGCTCAGTCTACAACTAGGAAGGCCCCCTGACTGGAAAAGGTGTCTAACATAGTGCCTGCCGTTTAATAAACGTTCCCCAAGTTTATAAATGCGAATTGTCAGCATAAATATGAATAAAATGCCCAAATAAAGCAATCGATTTAGCCCATAAAAATGTCTACCAGTTTTTTAGCCCATATTAAGCCCTTTATTCTGTTTGTTTGACTAAGAAAATGGCTTACCGGTCCCCATGAGGGGAAATGACAGCCTTCCAGCATTACATGGTCTTGTTAGAAATATGGCTAGTCATACCTTAAGCAGAAAAGTCTGCTAACTGTTTCCCCCAACTGAAGTTACTTCATCTCAACAGTCCTATGTGGAAACAGCAATCGATTTTAGTTACTGTCTGCTAAAATCATCTTCCTCTCACAAACAGAAATCTTCATCCTTTTCTGTTTCAGAGTAAATAGTACATACCAGCACTATTTTAAAATAACAAACACTTGATAGAAGAATAAAAACTACATTTAAACACCAAAAAACTCTTAACCATCTCCGTGGAGATGTTGCCTGTGCAACGGCAAAGAGAATGACTGGGGTGGGCGGAGCCTAGGAGGGACTATATGGCCAGCTTTGCTTGGACTCTTTGCCATTTCCTGTTGGGGAAGAGATATCCCACAAGTAAGGATGACGCCGTGGACCGGACACACCAATGTTGGAGAAAATATTTTCGCGCCAAGAATGACGCAATAAAGTTTTTTCATTTGATGCACCCGCGGGCCTAATGCGGCCCGCAATTTGCAAGAAGTAGTCAATTGAAAAAAGACTAAACCCCAGGTAAGAAAAACATTTATTTAAAAGATGTTTATATTACCCAAATATGAAACTGACAGTCTGCAGAAGGAAATACATGAACCCGACTCATGGCAAATATAAGTACAATACACATATTTAGAACGTTGTATAAATGCATAAAGTGCCAAACCATAGCTGAGGTGTCTTAAGTAATAAAAAACATACTTAACAAAAGACACCCAATCCACATATAGCAGATAGCCAAACCAGTACAGAAACAGTTATCAGTAGAGGTAATGGTAAATTGAGAGTATATCGTCGATCTGAAAAGGGAGGTAGGAGATGAATCTCTACGACCGATAACAGAGAACCCATGAAATAGACCCCCGTTAGAGAAATCATCGTATTCAATAGGTGATACTCCCTTCACGTCCCTCTGACATTCGCTGTACTCTGAGAGGAATCGGGCTTCAACAATGCTGAGAAGCGCATATCAACGTAGAAATCTTAGCACAAACTTACTTCACCACCTCCATAGGAGGCAAAGTTTGTAAAACTGAATTGTGGGTGTGGTGAGGGGTATTATTTATAGGCATTTTGAGGTTTGGGAAACTTTGCCCCTCCTGGTAGGATTGTATATCCCATATGTCACTAGCTCATGGACTCTTGCCAATTACATGAAAGAAAAGGTTTTAATGTTGTACTATATGTATTTGAGATTTTCTGACAAAAAAACACCTGAAATATCCATGGTTTTTAACTTGCATTACTTTATGCTTCCCCCCCTCCCCCAAAATAACAACAACATAGTTTATGTTTACCTGGCAAATTAATTTATTTAATGGTGGTGAGAGTCCACAATCCATTAGTCCTGGGAATTACTCATCCCTACCACTAGGAGGCAAAGATTCCCAAACACAAGAACTCTATAAAACCCCTCCCACCTCACCAGTACCTCAGTCTAACTTATAGCCCAGCACAAAGAGGAAGGAAAAGTAACAGGCGCCAACAAAATAGGAGCAGAGAAAAAAAAGAAGTGCACAAAAAAAACAGAGTGGGGTCTCGTGGAATATCACCACCATAAAATAAATTAATTTATCAGGTAAGCATAAATTATGTTATCTTTTATACAGGTGGTGAGGTCCATGATCATTACTCCTGGAAACTAATACCCAAGATGTGGAATCCACGAGTAATAACAGAAAGGGGTGTGATCTAAAAAACATTTTTTTCATTGAGAAACCAAATCCACAAACCCAATAGAGCCTCAAGTCAACTAAAAATAACCAACAGGCAAAATAAATCATCCTTGGACAACTGCCTGAAGAACATCATACCAAAGGCTGCGTCAGAAGAAGCAAAGACATTAAAATGGTAGGAAAAATATGCAAAGAGGACTAAATAGCTGCCTAGCAAAATTGGTCCATTTGATAAAACATTCTAAAAACATAAGAAGTGATATCTGGTATGATATAATGAGCAGAAAACCATCTAGATGGAGGCATACCTACTTCTAAGAAAGCTATATAAAATAGAAGCTTCAACCAAGAAGCCAAAGAAACAGTATAAAGTTTCTGCCCTTTCATAGAACCAGCAAAAGGAACAAACAAACTGATGGTTTGTCTGAAAGCCATAATAGTATCTACACAACACTACAAAGCTCTAACGGAATCCAAAACATGAAGGAGTCACTCTGAATAGTTCTACAGATTAAGACATAAAGAAGGAACAACAAAGTTCCAACTAATAATGCCAAAAAACACAACCTTATCCTAAAGAAAAATAAGATAAGGAGGAACACAAGAAAGAGTAGAAACAAAAAACTTAAAGAAAGAAGTGTAATACCCATCTGATGCATAGGTTCAAAATGAGGAGCCTGCAAAATCTTCAAGACAAAATAAAGATTTCAAGGAGGAAGAAATTAGATAAAAACGGTCTTAATTCTAGGCCAGGAACTAAACCATGAATAACAGGAAGATTAGCAATCTTCTACGGAACACAACTAAAAAAGGGCAGAACTCTGACCCTTCAGAAAACTGGGGGATAAACCTATATATAAACCATCCTGTAAAGATAGAAAAAAACTAGGAATTGTAAACGAATACCAAAAAATAAAGGCCCTCCTAAAAATTTCCCTAGTCACAGACACAAGCCTGTATAAGAAACTAAGTAACTGAACAAATAGTTCAAAGACAAAGAAGGTTTCCTATTCTATCTCCATGCCATCACGCTGAGAGAACTAGAATCTGGATAGAAAAAAGGACTTTAAAAAATAGGTCTGGATGTAAAAGAAGCAGCCAAGGAAAGGAACTGGACATCAGAACCAAATCTGCATACCAAATTCTACAGGAACAAGCTGAAGCAATCATATTCACCAAAGCTCTTCCTGCTAAAACTTGGCAATCACCCTGGGACAAAAGACCAGGAGGAAAAAAAAATATAGGCTAACCAGAAAGATCACTGAACTACCAGAGAATCAAAAAACACAGTTCAAAGATCCTGGGACCTTGCACGGTACCTGTAAATTTGGGATTAAACCAAGTGGCCATCAGAACAAACTTTGGCCTACCTCAAAGATCTATTATTTGATAACACATAACCAGATGAAGATACCACACTTCCAAACGAAAAAACTGACGACTGAGGAAAAAAATGCTTTACAGTTGTTTAGTCCTGGAATATGAACAGCAGAAAACAGACCGTAATAAGCTATTGCAGAGGAAATAATTTGAGATACTATCCTCACAACTAGGGAACTGTAAGTTCCTCCCTGATGATAGACATAAGCTACAGATGTAACATAGTCTAATCTAAACACAGGGAAAAGATTCCCTTTTCAATAGAGGCCAACCCTGAAGGTCCCTCCCGAGGAGTCCAAACTCCTTATGCCATCTGAGAACCCAGACAGCCCCCTGAAAAAAACTTGCATCAGTAAAGATTACAGACCAAGAAGAATGAACAAAAGAAGCCCTTTTTATAAAGCGCTAATAGTTCAGCCAGCAAGACAGAAACAGACTAGTTCTGGAATGTAAAGGAGTCCTCAGAGACAACAGAACATGGTCCCTGTACCATAGGAAAAGATACAAAGCTGGAGAGGTCTTATAGAAAAGCAAGCAAACAGAATACCAATCAAGGTCACTCCTTGATGCAACTGAAGGAAAAAAACAGATCAAAGAAAGTCTCATAGCAACTGAATCTATTTGAACCCACAGAAAAGCAACCCTTATCTGAAGCACCAGTAACTGTTCGGTAAAACTAACTTTCCAACCATGTTGTTGAAGAAGAAAGTCTGCAGTAGAGAAATACTGCTAAATGTAAAGATGGAGCTTAAACCAAGATATCACCCAAGTAAGGAAATTCTGCAATACCCTGAGATCTGATTAAAGAAAAGAGGATATCTAAAACCTTGGAGATATTCTGAAAGCTGTAAGACCAAATGGAAGAGCAAAAAAACTGAAAACGTTTGTTAAAAAAACAAACCTCAAAAAATTATGTTTTTTGAAATAAGAACATAAAGGTAAGCATCCTTAAAATCTATTGTGGACATAAACTGACCACACAGAATAATCTGAATAGATTCCATTTCAAAAATAGGAACTTGAAAGACAAGGTTTCTAGATCAGAATAGATTTGATAGTTCCCTCCTACTTATGAACAATCAATAGGTTGGAGTTCCAATCAACCTAAGTCTTTACAGGGAACATAGGACAGAAAAAAACCTTCCCTTGGGAGGCCTTGATCTGAAACCTATTCAATATCCTTTAGACTATAATAATCAATTAACTAGAAAAAACTAAAACCAAGCTTTCTGAAAAATGAATAACCTACCCCCTACCAGAGCCTCTGGATCAAGGACTTTATCAACATGCAAACTTGGATGGGGGAGAGGATAATAAAACTGCTGGATCTGTTCCAGTTTATCTAATAGGAACTGACCCTCTCAATATTTCCAGTGCTTATAAATAGGCCTGGAAAATAGTTTGCAGCCTTGCAAGCAGAGGGATTAGTGCTTAAATTGAGTTATAGACACTGATGCATTTACAAATACTATTCTATTATTTCTAGACAGAACCTGAAGAACTCTGATACTGAGCGGCGAAAAAAGATTCTCTAATTCTGGCAAAAGGGACAAAACACAAATCTGAGCTTTACAAATACCCTTGGACTTCTAGTCCTGAGGGAGAAAAGCTCCTAAACCCTCAGACACCATAGAAATAATGGAAATTAAAATCAGAATGAACTAAAATCTTTCCCTGTAAAAAAAAAAAAAAAAAAAAAGATTTAAAAGTCTGCTTTTCTAGAAGGAACAGCTAAAAACATATTCTAGTATTAAAGAAAGATGTCAAAAAAGAGCATTTGCACAGTTAAACAACATAAAGAAGTTTTAAAAATCTTACTGGCAGGAACTAAAGAAATCTGCCCAGAAGAAAAGACTAATTAACCCCTTAATGACCACAGCACTTTTCTATTTTCTGTCCGTTTGGGACCAAGGCTATTTTTACATTTTTGCGGGTGTTTGTGTTTAGCTGTAATTTTCCTACTTACCTCATTTACTGTACCCATACATATTATATACAGTTTTTTCTCGCCATTAAATGGGCCTTTCTAAATATACATTATTTTCATCATATCTTATAATTTACTATAAAAAATATTATAAAATATAAGGAAAAATGGAAAAAAAAACACCACTTTTTTCTAACTTAGACCCCCAAAATCTGTTACCAGATTTACAACCACCCAAAAAAACACCCATGCTAAATAGTGTTCTAAAATTTTGTCCTGAGTTTAGAAATACCACCAATGTTTTACATGTTCTTTGCTTTTTTTGCAAGTTATAGGGCCATAAATACATAATACAAGTAGCACTTTGCTATTTCCAAGCCATTTTTTTTCAAAATTAGTGCTAGTTACATTAGGAACACTAATATCTTTCAGGAATCCCTTGAATATCCCTTGACATGTAATATATTTGTTTTTTTAGTAGGACATCCCAAAGTATTGATCTAGGCCACATTTTCGATATATTTCATGCCACCCATTTCACCGCCAAATGCGATCAAATACAAAAAATCGCTTCACTTTTTCACAAATTTTTTCACAAACTTTCGTTTCTCAGTGAAATTATTTTACAAACAACTTGGTGCAATTATGGCATAAATGGTTGTAAATTCTTCTCTGGGGATCCCCTCTTTGTTCAGAAATAGCGAACATATATGGCTTTGGCATTGCTTTTTGGTAATTAGACGCTAAATGCCACTGTGCACCACACATGTATTATGTCCAGCAGTGAAGGGGTTAATTAGGGATGCATCTAGGGAGCTTTTTGGGTAATATTTTAGCTTTAGTGTAGTGTAGTAGACCAACCCCAAGGTATTGATCTAAGGCCATTTTGGTATATTTCATGCCACCAATGTCACCGCCAAATGCGATCAAATTAAAAAAAAAAAATCACATTTTTTCACAATTTTAGGTTTCTCACTGAGAATCATTACAAACCGCTTGTGCAAATTATGACACAAATGCTTTGTAAATGCTTCTCTGGGATCCCCTTTGTTTAGAAATAGCAGACATATATGACTTTGGAGTTGCTTTCTGGTAATTAGAAGGCCGCTAAATGCTGCGCCTCTCACAAGTGTATTATTGCCGTCTGCCAGTACCACAGTTTGCAAAAAAAAAATGTTTTTTTTTTATTTTTTTGACGGTTTTTTCGTGTAGCTTCCCCCACAGACCAACCCCCACCACCTTACTGAAGTTTTTTTTTATTATTATTGTTTATTTTATTAAACTATTTTTTCAATTTTTCTACACTTTTTTTCTGTAGTTGTAGCGGTTCCCCACCCCGCTCCATCCCGTGCACAGCGCCCGACCCCTCCGTGCACGTGTGCACGTCTGCGCGCGCCCCGGCCACCCCCCGCCCCACAATCCCGCCCCCATCCAGATCAGCAGGGCCCATCGATGGCCGCACACCCGCCTCCCAGTACCGGCTCCCCACACCAACGAAAAGAGCCAGCCCGATCTCCGGTGCAGAGAGGCCACAGAGTGGCTCTCTCTGCTCAACCGGATGGCTAACAAATATGTTATTGCAGGGGATGCCTCGATATCGAGGCATCCTGCAATAACCGGAAAGCAGCTGGAAGTGATCAGGATCGCTTCCAGCTGCTTTCCAGGCCGAGGACGTGCAGGGTACGTCCTTGCGTCGTTAACTGACTTTTTTTTGAGGGACGTACCCCTGCAGGTCCTTGGTTGTTAAGGGGTTAACCAAGCAACAGCCACATCACCAATAGATATTACTGGACAGAAAATATAACTTGCTTGCAATATAAGCCTCCTAAGAAAAGAATTATAACCCTCCTATCTAAAGGGATTATAAAGGAATAATTACCTTTCAAAGGAAATGTAATACATTTAGCCAGAGTAAAAATGTCCCCAAGCACTTTGGGAATAGTTTCCCAAGAGCTGAATAAGAAAAGCCCTGAAAATGATAAAAAATACTTAAACCTTGATAAAAAGAATAAAAACATACTTTATGCTTACCTGATAGATTCCTTTCTTTCTTGGTGGTGAGAGTCCACAAAATTCCTTACTGTTGGGAATTCATCAGCTGGCCCAGCAAGAGGAGCAAAGACCTTACAACAGAGTTTTAATATACGTCATACTTCCCTGACCCTCCAAGTAGATTTTATATAGCCAAGAATAGGAGAAAAAAGTAAGAAAGATAGTGGGGTAAAGAAGTGCAAACTAGAACTGCCGCCACCAAGGGAAACTTGGACGGGTTTGTGACTCTCACTACCAAGAAAGAAAGGAATTTAGCAGATAAGCACAAATTTATGTTTCCTTTCTAATCGGTGGTGAGAGTCCACAAAATTCCATACTGTTTGGGAACTAATACCTAAGCTAAGGGGATGTCCACAAAAATGGGTGGGACAAAAAAAAGGAAAATGCAGGCCACCTATTTACTAGAACCACAATCTGAAGAAAATTTTCTGACAAAATCTGCCTTTATTGAGGAAAAAAACATCACATGACAAAATATAGAGAAGGTTGGAAAGTTCGTCCATGTTGCATCCTTACAAATATTGTTCTACTGATTGCGTTATTCTAGAAAGTCTAAGAATGGAGGCACAGAACAAGTTAAAAAAGCTGTAGGACGTAAAAAAAAGTGGTAACTGACTTCGCCTGCAAGTAATGCACAGAGAATTGAGTACTCGAACTTTAAGCAAAGTAACAGAAGATGCGTGCAAAATCCTGAAATTTCTACATGAAAACAAAATGAACTGGAAGACTGCGGAAAAGTCTTTAGAAGTCTGAAAATAAAATGTCAATGGCCCTTACAAACATATAGAATGGTTAAAATCTCTCTTTCAAAAGTCCAATTAGGATATAAGAAAGGAACTACCAATGCATGGTTAATAATCTCCAAGGAAGGGGCGGAGTTAACTGCCTAGCTGAGCAGACGTGCCATAGTGAAGCTCTGCAGAAAAAGCTATCTCAAACTTTATACAGAGTGATTAAAACATTGAAAATCACCCTTTCTATTGCCCTAACGTTTCCTCAACAGTGGGTGCTTACTCTAGGACTTTCGAGCACCTCTGAGAAGAAAAGAGAGGAAGGTACTTTGAGCCCTCAGCTCACACAGACTCGGGAAGCCGATACAGCCCGTAAGCCGGAACGCACAGACAACGCACAGCCCAACAGGTTCACCGGACATTAGCCACACTTGTGGCATTTCACACCGGAGAATTAATACACTGAACTGGGACCAACAGTGCACGTACCGCAGTTTACTCCTAGCCGCCATACCGGGACCTGAGAGAGACACCGCACCTCCCTCCTACATACAGCGCTGCCTGTACCCCCATAAAGGGGTTTGAGGGACTTACCGACGACACACGCTATCGGAGGCCAGGGAGAGGTGGAGAGCCGCTGCGGTGAGTACCCCGGAGCTTTTAAACCCTGCCTAGCTTGAGCGGGGGAATTAGTGGCGCGAAAATCGCCATCTTGTCATCTTGGAACTGTTGCCCAAATTACTTAACGCTGTCCGCAGCACGCTTACACACGGACATTTAAAGCCCCAGCAGACTGCTCCTTAAGAGGACAGGGCATTAGCGCTTCTAAAACTGAGCTACTCGCTCAGCCTAGTAACCTCTGATAATAGGGGTGTGACACAGAGGGAAAAGTAAAGAATCAATAAAATAAAATACAAAGTATTAAGGCCTAGCTGCAGCTGCTTAGTGGATGCTGCGTGACACCATCCACCATATCTAGCTGCATTATTTGGGGAAAACTCTTATGCCCCCCATACTACTGTTAACCCCCTAAACAGTTAACCTGCTACTTTAACTGCTCACTCCACCTGCATATGCGAGATAGAGCTCTACCTAAAAGAAGAAAAGTCCTTTATGTGTGCACTTTGAGACTGAGATAAACCCAATCAGCCTGAGGACACTTCAGAACTAATTCTACTCAGCTACTGTGAGTTTTGACCTCTCTCCCCTACCATTTCCCCACCTGGTTCCTCAGGTGGGTCATATCCTCATCCCCTTATCCCACCTTTGTCAAGGAGGAGACGCATCCCCTGGGGAGTGGGGTACACAGTCCAAGACTGTCGCAGCCTTCTGACAAGCTCTCAGAAATAAGGGGTTAAAAAACTACATAAAGTACACCCATTACACAAGAAGACACTATTTTTCCTGCCACTCGCTGAAACCATTCTATGCAGGACAAGCTTCTAACTAGCAGGACCTCTGGGCCACGTAGCTCTCAAGAGGGACATTCATTTTCACTTGAAAAGAAAAACTTTTAACAGCATGTAACTAAACCCTAAGTGTTTGTGGCCCCGCTGGTCAATGTATCCTATTAGGCTTATGTGAAACAAGCAGGCCCTCCACAGTGATACCTCAGTACCAATAAGAAGTCTTATGTCTCACAGCAATAGGATGTCGCAAGCCCACAAAAGGAAACAGAAGCCCCAAGCTGCGCCAAAGAGAGAACTGTTGCTGATCACTTCCAGCACCATGCTAACGCTCCCCCAACCGGGCTCAGAAGGATGAATACTCAGATACTGGTAGTGCCTCAGACACTCAGTCCGGATCATTGCTAAAACAGAAAGCAACACAAGTCCTGGAACATCTGGCAGTTCCAATAATAATATGATAGAAACCATCCAGTCCCTATTATCTTCTCACCATGACTCCCTGGACAAGAGATTTGACAGGTCTCATGCGGATTTAAAGAGAGATATTGGCCTCTAGGAGACAGGAGCGAGACGGACGCGGCTAAGGCGCAAACAGGAAGACCTAGCAATAGGATCACACCCAACCTACTCGGTCTAACTCCCAATCTCTGGCCATACCAAATCACAGATTTAGAGTTAAAACTGGCAGATCTAGAAGAGGTAGATCTCGCCGTAACAATATTCGTATTAAGGGCATCCCGGAATCAGTCCTGCCACAGGACCTAGAAAAAAATACCTTCAGGGCCCTATTTGAAGCAGTACTGGGGACCTGCAACAGGCTCTGAGACCCATTATAATAGAGGCCCACAGCCCTTAGAGCTCGCTCAGCAGATGGAGGGCCAGCCAAGGGACGTCATAGCGAAGCTCCACTACTACACTTACAGAGAAAAAATATTCAGAGCTTAGCCAGAGATAAACGCCTGAACTGAAAATATGCCGGTCTACAGGTCTACCCCAGACCTTTCCACTCACACGCTGCAGATTCGCAGACATTACCAGCCCTATACAAAAATAGCTGAGGGAAGAAAGACTTAAAAAATATAGATGGGGGATTCCCAGTACGCCTCTATATTACCAGGAGACGGCCAGCAATACATGGCTTTCCACTCCCCAACAGGCCCCGTGATTGCTCCAAAAATGGAACTTACTCCCTGCGACGGAGAGGATCACTCTTCTACCCCGGGACTGACTACTGGACTAAGAGCGCTCGGCTCCACCATGGGAAGCCTTTGCCACAAAGACCCCCTAACGCTGCTGGACATTTCCACTGAGACCTTCAAGAAGCGCAGAGACCTTATTGGCCCACACCAAGAATTCAGACCCATTAGAGAGCCCTGCTTTTATGTTCTTCTGTCTCATATTTTCTATTTCATACCTATTTCTGCTGAACCTCCTGAAAGAAACAACCAACTCACTACAGGAGGGGAACACTTCCTAACCCCGGAAAGTCTATCTCATGGATTGAAAAACATGAAGAGACGGGTTGGGTGAGATCTAAGCTATTACATAATGTAACCTTACCTTGTCTGTTTTTTTTTTCTTCTCACATGGGCACTTACCATAGGACTTTTGGACATGCTGGGTTTTTTTTTTTTTGCTTTTTTGTTTACATCTTATTATTCACATATTCACTGTTACGGTCTATTATAACAATGGGACAATTACCATGGACCTTAAACATGTTTTTTTTTCATCTTATTGCCCATATATGTATTGCCACTGCTTATCTTTACAATAGACACTTTTTAGAGACTCTAAACATGTTCTCTTCTTTTTATTGGTCAAATATATACTGTTATTCATTGTTTGGGTTATAGGAATTAGCTATGTTTTTCTCTTGTTATGAATCACATTGCTTATCCTTGATCCCATTGTGCTGAACTTATACACTTAAACAATTGAATGACCTCAGACCTCACCTATCTGACCGCACCCAGATACCCGACCATGACAGAAATTGAGATAGGACCAACCTACCCCTGAATAATATGACCATCTCCCCCGAGAGGATTTATCATTAGATGATTCTGCTCTTTGACCAGACCATGCTTTAATTCTCCCCATAACCCTTATCCCATTATGGAGATTGCTGGACATTTCATTTCACTTCACTCCTTTACAGGCCTATTATGAGACGGTTACCCTAACCCTACTGAGATCCTTAATGGACAGGCCCTAGCTAATACGGTTCACTGACTCTTAGCTAACGACTTATAACCTAGTGAATCGTATCATCATCGAAGACCCGAATGTCCATACCGTCATTAGGGTGATCCTGTCTATATAGCACATAGAGTATGATATTAGGCAGGAAAAGTTTAGTGATACCTAACAGGTGAAGTGGTGATTGTAGAGTTCTTAGTCCACTCGTTGTTAGAGTTATCAAATATAATCCACAGTTCCTCCTGTTGAAAATGTTGAAAATGTTGATGTTGAAATTGAAATTAATGTTATATTGAGAGGTTACAAAGTTAATTGTTATCTTATATGAGACCATACATGCTTCACATATGTTTCTAAGCTTTACTTTCTTTCTTCTTATCTCGTCTAATTTATTTCTCTTCTGCTCCTTTCTCCCTCTTCTCTTCCTTTTTGCATATGGCTCCAAACCGGCGGGGCCATGGGGGAACCCCTCTCCGCTTAGCTCCCCCCCAATTTATTAGTTGTGCCCACTGGCATAGGACCAGTCGGTGCACTCATTGCGAAAGTGTACGCTCCCCACTTTTATCCAGTCACGGAAGTTTCTTAATCATTACATACCATTCCTTTTGTTCCAAAACGTCCCCACGAGCCCCTAGGCCCCACTGCATATACCCCGACCCCTGTAATTAATAACTAGAATACTCTCGCCCTCCAATTAGCTCAGGAAATCTCGCCACACCCCTAAAATGACCCCTATACGCTTAGCCACGCTGAATGCGCAAGGCCCTAAATTCCCCCACTAAGAGGAAAACTATTACAGCACTATGCTCTGATACACAAGATTCACATTATCGTTCCTACAAGAGACCCATTGGATGGGGGAGCCCCGTGTTTCTGGACTTTCCCAGCACTACCCAGTTTGTGAAACTGCTTCTAACCTAGAAAGCAAAAACAAAGGAGTTGCCATCTTGATTAGTAAAGAACTGTCATTCAAATTGGAATATGTCGAAAGAGACAGTGAGGGCAGATTTTTGATTCTTATCTGTTCGCTCAATAACTCACTATTACGTTGGTATCATTGTACGCTCCCAACTCCAAGCAGATCCCCATTCCTTCGCAACACTTTGGCACACATAGATCAGAATTAAGAGGGGGAACACCTAGTAATAGGGGGAGACTTCAATATGGTCTGGAACCCAACCACTGACAAACAGTCCTCTATTGCGTACACTCTGAGAGAAATACTTCCTCTATCTCCAATGCCTTCCGGAAACTCATATACCAGCATAACCTCTATGATGCCTGAGGTGCTTAGCACCCTCAGTGAAAGACTTCACGCATCATTCAAAGGCCCATAACTCGTACTCCAGACTGGATTATATATTCTGTGACTCATGGTCTTTAGACCAATTTGGTCCAACCCCAACATTAAACCATGCACTGGTCAGACCAGACATGGTCTACCTAGTACTTTACTAAATTGCAAGCCGCCATTAATAGGCCCCCATGGAAACTCTCGGATCAGTGGTTATCGGAAAGTAGAACTCCCTGCACTCCAAGAGATTGTACAGGAGTTTCTGACACATAATGATTCAGGACTCTCTGATATCACTATGGTTATGGGCCGCTCTCAAAGCGTACCTGCGTGGACACTTCATTAAAAAAGCGGGCTAGATTGCGTAAAGAGGCTGGCCAACCCCTAGCGAAATTATATGGAGATCTCCGAACCCTAGAACAGGAGAACAAAACTAGCCCAAACACTCAGGGATAGCTCCTCAAATAGGACTCATCAGAGACGAAATCTCCAAAAGAGATTTATCACGGGTCCAGGAGAAGCCTACACAAGCTTAAACAGCTGTAATTACCATAAGGGCAATAGGAGCAGACAAACTTTTAGCCAATAAGCTCCGCAAGCGCAAGCTGCAGAAAGGATACCCTGCATCTCAACGAGTGAAGGTGTAGTATATTCCCCCTAAAGAAATAGGAACAGCATTCGCTGATTACTACTCCTCCCATATACAACATTGGGAACTCTAAAACAGCTGACGACCCTGCACATGTTAACATCTCCAGATTTTTGGAGAGATTACCTGTGCCCCACCCATCTGAGGAATCTAGGGCCGAACTGGAACGACAGTTCACGTTGGCGGAAGATAAAGGAGCTATAAAAGATCTAGCTCCTCATAAGGCACCCGGACCAGATGGGTTTACGGTCACGTTTTACCGAGAGCTCGGCCCAATCATATCTCCGGTGCTACTTCGGCTGTTCCAGAGTGTAGCGACCAAGGGCGCCTTCCTGGCGGAGTTCCTGGAAGCGAACATCACCACTATTCACAAAGAGGGTAAGGATCCATTACTGTGCTCCAGTTACAGACCCATATCGCTTATTAATGTAGATGCCAAAATCTATGCCAAAATATTGGCAAACCGATTAGGGAAGCATCTACACACAATTATACACCTTGACCAGGTGGGTTTTGTGCAGGGGAGACAGGGAACTGACAATACCCGACGCCTTTTAAATATATATTCGGAGGCAATGGACATGGGACTCCCTATACTCACCCTGTCGCTTGACGCCGAGAAGGCCTTTGACAGGGTGAGATGGGCTTACTTATTTCAGACACTCTCGGCGTTTGGCGTGCCGGACCCGTTTATCACCGCGACTAAAGCACTATATTCAACCCCAACCGCAGTGGTTAGGGGAGTGGGATTCTGTTCCCTAAAATTATAATTAGTAATGGAACCAGACAGGGGTGCCCTCTCTCCCCTTTACTGTTCATTCTATGCTATCGAACCCCTAGCAATTGCAATTAGAGAATCGACACTGATCCATGGGGTGCAGATGCATGAAACCCCCCAATAAGCTTGCACTCTTTGCCGATGATCTTACGGTCTTCCTTTCGGACCCAGTAGGAATCTCTCCCTCCCTTGGATGGCCCCTTTTTTAAACAATTTGGTGGACATCTCCTATTACAAAATGAATGTGGCCAAAACAGAGGGCTTACTCTATTCAATATCCCTCAGAATGAGAGAGACCGAAATCCAGCGCCTTTATTCTTTCAAGTGGTCTTGGAAGGGGATTCGTCACTTGGGAGGTCTTCCTCTCACATAAAAAGACTGTGGTGATCAAAGAGAACTTTGAAACACTACTAACGAAGGTCACTTCAGAAATTATTCAAAGAGATATTGCGGATATATCTTGGATGGGCAGGTGGCAGCCCTTAAAATGGAGTGATCCTACCGAAGCTCACCTACCTATTTCGCTGTATTCCGATACCAGTCCCAGGGCGCTGCGAGGGGAGGGGTTTCCAAACCCCTCATTCAACTCATACACCTGGCATGACACAAAGACCCCGAGTGGCAGCGCATATCTTGCAACAACCAATAGAGAGAGGGGGTCTTGGCCCTTCCCAGTATTAAAACATACCACGAGGGCAGCGAATGGCTAACCCACGCTACAGCATGGCTCAGTCCCTGTCCACCAACAGATGGAGAGAGCTGGAGCAGGCATCGCGGTCCCAGCATACATCCACTTGGAAGATCTCCTTTGGCTGCCCCAACATTGGCAAACCAAGGTTCCACATCGCGAACGATATTGTGAAGGGGTGCCGAGATGCTTGGACTAAGCTGGAGACACAATAAACCTAGTGGCTCCACAGCCCCTCGCCAATACACCCAATAAGAGGTCTCTTGATAGGGCTACCTTAACTCAAATCTCAGTTCATGGGCTACTACGGGACTAAAACTCTGTGAGAGACTTTTACAGTAACGGACAGCTACGGCCCACACAGGGACATGGTAGACCTGCCCACACTGTCCTCTAGACATCAATTTGACTTAATGAGACTCCGTACCTCTAATGAGATCATTGGGGCTTTTTAGATGACACACTGAGAGACCTGACCTGTCTGGGGAGACGCGATGGACTACCAATACGCAACTACACAAACCCCTCTCGGTACACTACCACTGCCTTTTGGAGGGAAGGGGGCTGCCCCCAAAAACAAGTTCATATGAATACATGGGAAGAAGAACTACAAGCTACATTTTCAGCAGAAACCTGGGGCAAAGCCATTGAGCTAACGAAAAAGGCGACCCACTGTATCACTCTATATGAGTTATATTTCAAGGTGATAACCAGATGGCACTTAGTGCCCACAAAATTAAGGAGACTTTTCCCAGAACACTCACAACTGTGCTGGAGGGAGTGTGGGGAACCGGGCTCCCCAATCCATGTTTGGTGGACCTGCCCCAAGCTAGCGACTTATTGGCAGAAAGTAGGTAAGATCTGTACAGACCTGGAGTTAACTCAAGCCCTGAACCCAGCCCTAGCCATCTTACACTTAGACATAGACAAGCTCCCTAAAGCTAAACAAAACCTCTTGATCTATATTCTCATGTCTGCTAAACTGCTTATAGCCAGAAACTGGAAAAAGAGCCAGCCCCCCAGATTACAAAGTGTTATTGAGAACGTAAACTACCTCAAAAATATGGAAAATTACGTTGCTAGAGAGAGAAGGCAACTGAGCAATTATTGCGTTATTTGGGAACCCTGGGACTCTATGCTGACCCGCTCGACCCCTAGTATTGGAACCTAGACACTGGAAGGAGGGTTGATAGATAAGAATGCACCCCCCCCAAACACCCTCGCCCGTGGCCCATATGCTCACTTCCTGCCCCTTCCCCTATCTGGGACCTGTGATAGTAGTCCAGAGCTCTACCTGCCAGATAGCAAGCGGAGAGGGGTCGGAGAACTCCCTGCTTTATTTGGAACCTGAACTACCACATACTGAGTAATACTTTGCTAATTGATTACCTCTTCTGACTGGTTTGTTGGTTTTAAGGATTACACCTTTGTAAACTGATTATATATACCTGTATACCTCTAAAATGTTCATTGCATATACATAAGGTGACCTCTGTAAAAACGAGGATTCCTACACAGGAAGAAACTTCTATTCTCAGTTCTTGACAGCAATATTAGAACCCTGTGCATAAGAATGCTACTTTCATACTTTGTTAAATGTTGACTTTGTTTATATTCATATTTGAGAAAGCCTGTATGTTAAAAATATATCCTCAATAAAAAAAAAACTTGAAAAAAAAAAAAAAAAAGAGAACAAGAAAGGACTTTCTAATTAATCTCCCCCCTTGGGACCAAGAGGACATTCATCACCTTGGATAGCGGATCTGTCCATATTAATTTGGCATCTATGAAAGTCTAGTGAAACCTGTAACATGTTAATTATGTATAATCTCATAACTTCTTGTATATTTCAAGCTCAATAAAAACCTTTTAAACAAAAAAAACAAAACAAAAAAAATAATCTCCAAGGAAAATCAGAAACTGTCTTGGTCAATCAAAATGCTTCTCGAAACAAACCTTCCAAACCCCAAAAATTAAAGATTCAAATGTAGGTCAAGTTTACTGAATGAGAAGTAAACTGGATAACTAATCTGATTCTAACCAAGGCCTGAACAATGCGTGAATGTCTATAAGACGAGCAAGACTTTTATGCAGGAAAACCGAACTGCGGAAGTGTGACCCATTAGAGATGCTGGACTACAGACTCTTGTGTAAACCATCTTGAAAATTCTGAAGATCTGAACAAAATGCCAATTATAGCGTTTAGAATAAACGGAATGTCAAAGCCAATCTCTGAGAGACCCTAGCAATACACCAACTGATCGAAAATCTGCAGATTGAGGGAACTTGCCCTCGAAAGTAGAGACAAACAACTCAGATGAACTGCTACCCAAGAGTTGACCCCAGAAATGAGAAATACTAGGCAATCCTCCTCTGAACAAGGAACATGGCCCCAGACGGTTGTTTTGGCCTTCTTGGGACTTGTTAGAGAGGTGCAGCCATATCCCTCTAAGTACACTGGGCAGGGTTGGGAGTCTACGTCTGGCTTTCCATCAACATTAGAAGGGTGAAACGATTGTCTGGGGTATGCCAAGACCCAGATGCAACATGTGGGCCAGACTTGTGAAAGCCCAAAATAATTAAATAAGAAAAAATAAACATGAAAAAAACAAAAAGAAAGGCCTCTGTTTTAAGATTTAAAATGCATGTGAAAAACTGTGATACATTTCTGGCCATCAGACTATAAAAGGCAAAGCTTATTTACTTATTAAGGCAACTATACTTTTATAGTGGAATAAGGACATATATTTGTAAACAAGAGCTTGAAATAAACAAAATAATAATATGGGTGGATGTAATTTACTACATACCTGGTCCACAGGTACTCTACACGTGTCTTTGCATCTTCACATACTTCTTGTGCTCCTCAAGCTCTTGGGCGAGTTTCTTTCACCTTAAACACTCCCCCTGCAAAGGGTAATTAGATAATGAGAAATAGCCAGATTACTAACTAACCTGATCTACTTGTCATGTCACACCTACTCACTGTTCCCTGCATTGGCTGACTGTTAAAAATAAATAAAAGTAGCCAGTACAGGAAATATTTATCTACATGGTCCTAACAGTGTACTAATGAACATTGTATAATTTAAAGGAAAACTACAGCAAAAAGTAAACTTTCATGATTCAGTTTCCAAATCACTTCCTTTATCAAAATGTGCACAATTTTTTTCTATGCACTGAGGCACCAGCTCCTATTGAGCATGTGCAAGAAATCAGTGCATATGTATTTTGTTATTGGCTGATGGCTTTCACATGATGCAATAGGAGGGGAAAATTGAACTAACTTTGAAATCTACTAATTTGAAGATTCAGGCTAAGTGCTTTTACATTGGTCTTTTACTTATGCATTTGTTGATTATGCAATTATACTGCATTAAATGTTCCTGCTACATGCCACATACAGTATGATGAGCCATGTATGCATGCTACTACAATAGAATACACAGAGCTGCTGTGTAAGGTATTAGGAAGATTTTCTTACCATTAATCTCCTTGGGTCTGGGATCTTGGTTTTGGATTTGGACGTACCCTCACTGGTTTCGCATAAAAGATGATTCCTCTTTGATTAGGTATTTGGGGTCTGATGATTTTTCCTCTGTAGACTGGGACTCGACGGACTATCCCCCTGATATCAAGGGAATGAATAACAAACTTTATAGATATACAGTATCCAAGAAAAGTGAGTACACCCCTCACATTTTTGTAAATATTTTATATCTTTTCATGTGACAACACTGAAGAAATGACACTTTGCTTCAATGTAAAAAGTAGTGAGTGTGTAGTGAGTGTACAGCCTGTATAACAGTGTAAATTTGCTGTCCCCTCAAAATATCTCAACACACAGCCATTAATGTCTAAACCGTTGGCAACAAAAGTGAGTACACCCCTAAATGGAAATGTCCAAATTGGGCCCAAAGTGTCAATACTTTGTGTGGCCACCATTATTTTCCAGCACTGCCTTAACCCTCTTGGGCATGGAGTTCACCAGAGCTTCACAGGTTGCCACTGAAGTCCTCTTCCACTCCTTCATGACGCCATCACAGAGTTGGTGGATGTTAGAGACCTTGCACTCCCCCACCTTCCGTTTGAGGATGCCCCACAGATGCTCAATAGGGTTTAGGTCTGGAGACATGCTTGGCCAGTCCATAACCTTTACCCTCAGCTTCTTTAGCAAGGCAGTGGTTGTCTTGGAGGTGTGTTTGGGGTGGTTATCATGTTGGAATACTGCCCTGCGGCCCAGTCTCCGAAGGGAGGGGATCATGCTCTGCTTCAGTATGTCACAGTACATGTTGGCATTCATGGTTCCCTTCAATGAACTGTAGCTCCCCAGTGCTGGCCCACTCATGCAGGCCCAGACCATGACACGCCCACCACCAGGCTTGACTGGTAGGCAAGATACACTTGTCTTTGTACTCCTCAACCTGTTGCCACCAACACACGCTTGACACCATCTGAACCAAATAAGTTTTATCTTGGTCTCATCAGACCACAGGAAATGGTTCCAGTAAGTCCATGTCTCTTAGTCTGGGGCTTAGGCTTCAGCAAACTGTTTGCAGGCTTTCTTGTGCATCATCTTTAGGAAAAGGCTTCCTTCTGGGACGACAGCCATGCAGACTCAATTGGATGGCAGTGTGCGGCGTATGGTCTGAGCACTGACAGGCTGACCCCCCACCCCTTCAACCTCTGCAGCAATGCTGGCATCAGTCATAGCTCTATTTCCCAAAGACAGCCTCTGGATATGACGGCTGAGCATGTGCACTCAACTTCTTTGGTTGACCATGGCAAGGCCTGTTCTGAGCTGGAACCAGTCCTGTGAAACCGCTGTATGGTCAATCTTCTAAATATTTATATTCACACTTTAGCGACCTGTGAAGTAGGGACTCAAGTGATATTACCCTTCACATACGCCAATATATCACTGACTGGTTTTGTAACAAACTGTTACTTGTTAGTATAATTTGTATAGATATCTCTACCGTAATAATCAGTCTGTTTTGGCGGGTATCGACACAGGAAGCAAAACCAAAAACGAAGTTCCTCAGCTGTTAACACCCATGTATCAAAATAGCAATAGTAACATGCAGTGTTTAAAGTATACACGTTCAGCTGGAGTGTTCACATGCACACAATGTAACGCTTATATATCATTGGTCGATATTCCATACTATTCACACACCTCAGTCTTCAGTATGTATGTATAATATCATGTATCAGCAGTAATTTGCAAATAATAAAGACAGCAGTAATAAGGGTGTCAAGCATCTAGAGACTCAGTGTGCTGTGAAAACAACTCCAGGTTACTCACTGTTTGACCGGCCCCCTACTTTGCGGGATGGGTGTATAATCTTTACAAACTCCTCCTCACCGAACAGTGTAGATTCAGCTCAGGAACCGTGACCGTAAAGACCTCCACGGCTTTCTCCAATGCCGAACTACGACAAGCACTCCACCAATGAGGAAATAAACAGTCTATAGACGAACTGGGTAAATCGTTCCAAAGTATTTTATTTTGAGTGAAAGACTAAAGGTACACACCACAGCTAACATTCAACGCGGTTTCCTGCCGCAAAACGGCACTTCGAAGTGCCGTTTAGCTTCAGGGAAACACGTTGGATGTTATCTGTGGTGTGAGGAGTGGTGTGTACCTTTAGTCTTTCACTCAAAATAAAATACTTTGGAACGATCTACCCAGTTCGTATACTAGACTGTTTATTTCCTGAGTGGTGGAATGCAATCTTCTCAAATAGCCTAGGCCATCTTTATGTAGAGTAACAATTCTTTTTTTCAGAGCCTCAGAGAGTTCTTTGCCATGAAGTGCCATGTTAAACTTCAGTGACCAGTATGAAAGAGTGTGAGAGAGATAACACGAAATTTAACACACCCCTGCTCCCATTCACACCCTGAGGAGCCTTGTAACACTAATGAGTCACATGACACCGGGGAGGTAAATGGCTTAATTGGGCCCAATTTGGACATTTTCACTTAGGGGTGTACTCACTTTTGTTGCCAACGGTTTAGACATTATGGCTGTGTGTTGAGTTATTTTGAGGGGACAGAAAATGTATACTGTTATACAGGCTGTACACTCACTACTTTACATTGTAGCAAGAGTGTCATTTCTTCAGTGTTGAAAAGATTATAATAAAAATATTTACAAAAAATGTGAGGGGTGCTCTCCCTTTTGTGAGATACTGTAATCTAGGATACTGGATATAAACATTCAGTTTAAAAGTAATAAATATTACAAAGTGAGCATCCAAATCAATTTAACTTACACGTGGAGGAGAGTCAATAAGAGCAGGAGTCACTAACTCCGTCATGGAATATGCTTTGAGTTCTTCCCAGCCTGGTGATACAAAGAGGAGATAAACCCATCAAGAGAGTAAATCGTTCAGATATATTAGCAGCCATTATGATGCTAGAACAGTATTTGAATCTAACATAGTACTATAGATACAAACAGAGGTATTTCAATGGAGCACTTATCTAGATATCACCGTTTTCAGTGCACACATGATCCATATGGGAGATATTTGCTTTTTTAACTATAACCACATTTAGGACTAGATTACAAGTGAAGTGCTTATTAATGCTTCCGCTTGATTAAGATTTTGCACTAGTTGGGTTGCACTCATATTACGAGTTGAAAGTAAACTGTTTTTGCTCTAGCAGTAACCCCACTAGTGCAAAAATTCAAAGTTAGAATATTGCGTGTGTTCACGTATTTCCCTCATAGAAGTCAATGGAAAAAAAAAATGTGGGGAAAAAAAACTAACACCTTACTCTCGCGCAAACCCGATCGGCATTTTCTCATTTGCGACTAAACAGACATGAAAATAGTGATATTTCATATTAAAATGTTCTGCACATAACAAAATATGTTCTGTTTATTCATAAAATACATATTTCTACATGTAGCAGATGTTTTTTTTTGCACAAATATATATTTATACGTGTATATATAAATATATATATTACTATATATATAATATATATAATATATATAAAGCAGTAAGCAGCATGTGAAAAAGGATTCGGTGTAATATCCCAGTCGCTTCACAGCAGCATAAAAAGCCAGCACCAGAGAGTAAAACCTCCCCCCCTACCCACCAATATACAATATTTATAATAAATGGAAAAGATAACAAATTCATCTCGAAAAATATTATAGGTGGAATACTCATGTTTGGGACTTATAATTACGTGCTCGGTCAGACTAGATGGGCCATGTAAGGAACACATCATTTATTAAAACTAGGAGACTATAAATGTATAAAAATAGACATTTTGATAAAAATATATAAGAATATCTATATATATTGATAATGAAACTGTTTTCCTTTGTCTGTTGTCCCCGATGGCCTAAATCCAGTATTACAACCAAAAGGTATTTGGCGTGTGAAAATGGCATTCCCAGTAGGCCAATCAGAGAAAAGTGTGTATTGAATGATTAAGAAATGGGGAGGAGGTTGGTCTCAGACAAAACCTCCTTTCAAACAGAGGAATGGGGCTTTTTTGGCTGAAAATTTTTCTTGGTGACTGTTGCAATCCTGCTTGCTGCCATTTTTGCATACAGAGAGACAAGAGTGTGCAAACACAGTTTTCTGTAAGACAAATTCGTTGGGACACTCTTTGTGGATAAGAGATTATCGGGAATAATTTCTCTTCCAATAGCATAATTCCCCTAAAAATATGAGCATAGACCATATTTGGATATTAACTGAACTGATCTGGTAAAGTATAAGCAATTGTATATTTAATATTTAAATCAAGGTACTCTAAAGCTGTGCTGTAGTCTAAATTGTAGCCAATGATTGTAAAAGGATATTTGCATTTTAATATATGTTTCATAGCTTGCATGATCCAGAAATAAATATACTAGTGCTAAGTCAATTGTTATTGAGAAGAGGGTCATTGTGATATATTTTAGAATTTATTTTATAGTGCTAAATAAGAGGTTATTTCCAGGCAGATTAATTGGCATATAAAGGCCTTTGTATTTCATATCTCTAAGTCAGGGCTTATTATTGTGGAATCTCTTACAAATCATATATAAACTTCTTTAGTTGTGGTGAATATAAGCAAAGTAAGTTTGTAATCCATATTGGGCATTGAATTAGAGTTATCAGCTAATTATAGACTGCGCTGGGATTCTCATTTGTGGTATTATTGTGAGCAAGGTTCATTTTAGAGATATATTTTGGTTTGCTTTGTAAAGAATATTGTAACGGGAATAAGTGTGTATAATTGATTCATAAATATAGTTTCTACATAAATATAATTCAATGTGTAATAAAATTTAAACTAATCAAGAATTTAGGAATAAATATTAATTTTTAATTGTTACGTATATACATTTTAGTGGTTGGCAACTGCTAATATAAGGTTCTCCAACATTTTACTGGAGATTACTGCTGATATAATAATAAATCAAATGTATACCTAGTATATACCGACATGAGTCATTTGTGTTTATAAATAATCTACTTATTTGATTTGCGCCCATGTGAAGCATGGATGTTGCAGAGTTTAACGCACGTCCCTGAAGTGGTTAGGTGTTTGTTTTCCTAGATGAGAAACTGACAAATTTGTTAAATCTAAATTATGAAAAGGGTGAAATTTTCCAGTGTTTTCTTCCTAATTGGAAAGAGTCCACAGCTGCATTCATTACTTTTGGGAAATAAGAAACCTGACCACCTAGGAGGAGGCAAAGACACCCCAGCCAAGGCTTAAATACTCCTCCACTTCCCTCTTCCCCTGAGTCATCTTTGCCTTTCGTCCCAGGAGGTTGGGCAGAGAAGTGTCAGAAGTTTGTTTTGGCTCTTATGGAGGGTAATACTCTCGGACATGGGACGGGAGCTTTAAGGTACTCCTATCAGTCTCTCATTAGGGGCCTGGATGAAAGTTAGAATCCGGCGATGCAGGGAGAGTCTTTTCTGTGAAACATCCCGACTCATTAAGCAGTTCCACAAGCAATCAGCGTTGTCTAACTTCACTTCGCTGCTGCTTTCTTCTCTCAAGTCCATTGCGGAGGCACTGCTACTATTCGTCACACTTGAAGGGCCGGTTGTACCTGTTTCACGGCGTAGATTCCAATAAGGTTGTTTCATTTTACTGTCATCAGAAGGTACTGTAACTTATTTATTTCCCCTAGGAACTATCTTGGCGGGACTTATTAAGTAGAAATATAGGGCCTCAGTGAGGCTCCTTTGGTATCATGGGAATCGAGGGTTAATATCTTCCAAGGGGGATTATGGAACAGGGGTTTTTTTGTTAATCATGTTTGTTATGTGATTTAATCTGTTTATGTGTAGTGTTAACTGGGCTCTTGGCTTAGAACATAAAGGCCTTTGGAAGTGACCGCGACCTATGGTGTGGGCACGCTTTTTTTTGACTGTAACGTTCACCTTGTGACGGACGTGTTTACGTTCTGGTCTTCCATTTCCGCATTCCTGAACATGATGCGACTGAAAATTAGAGTCTGCTAGTGTCTGGTTCTAGGAGGTGGTGAGTGCCCCAGCCATTGTGGGTGTCAGGTGCCGTTTAAGCTTTTTCTTTAGGCATTATTATTATATTCTCTATCTAGTTATGGAGGATTCTGATGCTAAGGACTGTTCAAATTTCAGATTCAGATTCTGTCGACTTGTGAAGGAATGCAAATTGCTCCCGTTGACACAGGTCAATCAGTAATGTCTGATATGCTGTACTTAGAGCGCCCTGTTCCTCGGGCTTGGGGAATCAGGGGTCTGCTGAGCCATCCGCCTCTGGGGTGTTTTGGTCCTCCGAGAGGCGAGTTCCCTACCAGCTCCTACTACTACACATGCGGGGTAACCCAGATGATGTTACAGGGGTGGCTTGTTCCCTCCGGATGGTTGCAGCTCGTTTTCACATATTTTTTGGCGATTATGCGTCTGCAAAGTCCAGACGTTTATTTGCGTTTGTTCTCATGCCCGATACGGTACCGGGTCTACCGCCTTGGGTGGGCCTATACAGTTCCCTGCGGGTGTAGCTGTCCCTCAGTGTTGTGCATTCGTTTCAGACACGTGGTGCCTGTTCTGCCTGGGCTGGTCCGGTTGGGCACTGAGTGCTCACATTATTATTTGTGTGTTTTCTTGTTTTTCTTTACAAGTTCAGCTAAGCACTCTTAAAGGATCCATATGGCGAGGAGGATTGTGTCAGTCCTTATTCAGCCTTCAATCTGGTTGATTGGGTCAGTGGAGTCCGCTGTGTCACTCTTATTGCTCAGATTTCCTCAGGGCCTAGAGTTTCTTTCCTCTCTTGGGAGTATTGGGGGCTTAGTGAGCCTCCTTACCGCCGTTTTGTGCGGTGTGGCCTTCTAAGGCTCTGGAAGTGTCCTTGAATTGTTCCTACTGTGGTTCTATCTTGAGACCTTTCGGACTTCGTCCGTTCCTCGGGTTCCTTAAGGGGACCTGGTTCCCTTCGGGAGTTGGTTCCTTTGTAGGGACATGGGCAGTGTGGTCTCCTTGAGCTCTGTTTAAGGTTTTTTTCCCCGGAGCTGGGGGATGATCCGCATCCTTCTTACATCTTCTCCTCTGATTTTATGGGGGTGATGTGGAGACTAGCCTTTAGCGTCGAGTGACTTTGTCCTCGTGGTATCCCCTTGTTCTTGGTCGTCTTGTGGCTGTTTCCACCTAGGGATCTAGTGACCTTGTTTCGGTCTTTGCTTCCTTAGCTCCTTGGAGCGTTGGACTCTGGCAAAGGGTGGTCTCGTCTTTTGGTCGGGACTCTAGTCCATTTTACTTTGGACATTGTATGGTTATCTCCCGGGGCTCTGGTTTTTATAATCAGACGGGAGGGGATTTCAGTTTCTGGTTCTTGTTTGTTTGGGGGCTCGGACCTCTCCTCACTCTGGTTCTTCTGGTGGCTGAGGTTCTCACTCAGTCTTTTTCTTTGTGGATCCCGTTGTGGGTTGTACCAGACTGTTAGGATCTAGAGCTGGTCCAAGATTTCCCCCAGTTCCAGGAAACTTGGCTGTGTCTTTTGGTTGGGCTAGTTGAACTGGTTCAGTGGCCAGGTTTTTCTGGGTGCCGATGCCCCTTGGGCTTCGCTTTCGCCTATTGGTCGGTTTCCCTTGGTCGGCTTGCTGAAATAGTGTGATGGCTTTGCTGCTCGCAAGCAAAGGGTTCGCTGTGAACCACTGCAGCGTATGGCACCTTGTCTGTGTGCTAGCAAGTTAAAATCTTCAGGGGATTCCTTCCAGGTCAGGGCGTTGGAGATATGTTTATGACTTGGCTGCCTGGCAAGTGAAGGGTTGCTCTTTGAAACCAGCTGCAGCTGTCTGCGCCTTGATCGTGTGCTAGCTAGCTGTTTCAATCTTTTGCAGGATGTTGGGAGAACCTTTTCTATGTTCTGCTACCTGTTTCTAAACCTTGTGGTTTCTATTTGGATTGGGCGTTGCCTCCCCTTGTTGTCAGGACCCAATTAGGTCTTGCGAGCTTGGTTTGATTTGGGGTTTTTACCTTTTATGGCGTTTGCGGTAACCTTTCGGTTTCCATTTGGTTCTTCCTTGCTTTATTCCTTTGGGAGTTTCGGCTGGGGTTCCCTTCGCTAGTAAAGGGTGTGTGGTGGGGGACCGACTGTTGGGCGACGGTGTCTACCGGAGGACTGTTGGCTCAGTTGAGTCTGATGTTGCCGTCTCTAGCTAGGCTTACGGGATATCTGCTAGTCATTGTCCTTGGGACCTTTTCCCTTTCTGTTTTCTCGGCTTCAGATGAAGCAGGTTTTTTTTGTTGGGTAGTGGTTTCTGGCCTGGTGCCCTTAGAATGGGCCGCCTATTGTACCCTCCTGTTTTGGCATTCAGTGTCCTCTATAGCTTGGATATTGTTTTCCCAAAAGTAATAAATGCAGCTGTGGACTCTTTCCAATTAGGAAGAAAAATATGAATTATGCTTACCTGATAATTTTCTTTTCTTCCGATGGAAAGAGTCCACAGCTCCCCACCCATCTTTTTTATGTGGGGCGTCTTTGTTTTTTATTCTTCTGGCACCTTTTCACCCTGATATTTCTTCTACTGTTCCTTGTTCCTCGGCAGAATGACTGGGGGATGAGGGAAGTGGGAGGAGTATTTAAGTCTTTGGCTGGGGTGTCTTTGCCTTCTCCAGGTGGCCAGGCTCTTATTTCCCAAAGTAATGAAATGCAGCTGTGGGACTCTTTCCATCTGAAGAAACAAAATTTTCAGGTAAGCATAATTATGTTTTTATAGAAACATAGATTTTGACCACAGATAATAACCATAGGCCCAACAAGTCTGCCCAATATGTCCTAAAAGTATAACCTTATCTAGTTTGTGGGATAGTCTAATGCTTATCCCATGCATTCTTGAAGTCTCCCAAAGTCTTTGTCATTACCGCCTCTTGTGGAATAACATAATTTATGCTTACCTGATAAATTTATTTCTCTTGTGATGTATCGAGTCCATGGATTCATCCTTACTTGTGGGATATTCTCCTCCCCTACAGGAGTGGCAGAGAGAGCACCCACAGCAGAGTTGCCCATATAGCTCCTCCCCTTAGCTCCACCCCCCAGTCATTCGACCGAAGGCTAGGAAGAAAAAGGAGAAACTATAGGTGCAGTGGTGACTGAAAGTTTAAAAATAAAATATATATGCCTGTCTTAATAAAACAGGGGTCGGGGCCGTGGACTCGATACATCACAAGAGAAATAAATTTATCAGGTAAGCATAAATTATGTTTTTCTCTTGTAAGATGTATCGAGACCACGGATTCATTCCTTACTTGTGGGATACCAATACCAAAGCTTTAGGACACGGATGAAGGGAGGGACAAGACAGGGACCTTAAACGGGAAGGCCACCACTGCTTGTAGAACCTTTCTCCCAAAAATAGCCTCCGAAGAAGCAAAAGTATCAAATTTGGAAAATTTGGAAAAAGTATGAAACGAAGACCAAGTCGCCGCATTACAAATCTGTTCAACAGAAGCCTCATTTTTAAAAGCCATGTGGAAGCCACAGCTCTAGTAGAATGAGCAGTAATTCTTTCAGGAGACTGTTGGCCAGCAGTCTCATAAGCCAAACGGATAATGCTTTTCAGCCAAAAGGAAAGAGGTAGCCGTAGCCTTCTGACCTCTCTGCTTACCAGAATAAACAACAAACAATGAAGATGTTTGACGGAAATCTTTAGTTGCTTGTAAGTAGAACTTTAAAGCACAAACCACATCAAGATTGTGCAACAGACGTTCCTTCTTTGAAGAAGGATTAGGACACAGTGAAGGAACAACAATCTCTTGATTGATATTCTTATAAGAAACAACCTTAGGAAGAAACCCAGGTTTGGTACGCAAAACCACCTTATCTGCATGGAAAATAAGATAAGGAGAATCACACTGTAAAGCATATAGCTCAGAAACTCTTCGAGCCGAAGAGATAGCTACTAAAAAGAAAACTTTCCAAGATAGAAGCTTAATATCCATGGAATGCATAGGTTCAAACAGAACCCCTTGAAGAACTTTAAGAACTAAATTTAGGCTCCATGGCAGAGCAACAGGTTTAAATACAGGCTTGATTCTGACCAAAGCCTGACTAAGTGCTCGAACGTCTGGGACATCTGCCAGACGTTTGTGTAGAAGAATAGACAAAGCAGATATTTGTCCTTATAAGGAACTAGCTGATATCCCTTCTCCAAACCTTCTTGGGAGAAAAGACAATATTCTAGGAATCCTAAATCTTACTCCACAAAGTAACCTTTGGATTCACACCAATAAAGATATTTTGCGCCAAATCTTATGATAGATCTTCCTGGTGACAGGCTTTCTAGCCTGAATCAGGGTATCAATGACCGACTCAGAGAAACCACGCTTTGATAGAATCAGGCGTTCAATCTCCAAGCAGTCAGACGCAGAGAAATTAGATTTGGATGCGTGAACAGACCTTGGATTAGAAGGTTCATGGTAGAACCAAGGACATGTCCACTAGGTCTGCATACCAAGTCCTGCGTGGCCACGCAGGTGCTATCAGAATAACCAAAGCTCTCTCCTGCTTTATTCTGGCAACCAGACGTAGAAGGAGAGGAAATAGATAGGCCAGATTGAAGGACCAAGGCACTGCTAGAGCATCTATCAGTACCGCCTTGGGATCCCGGGACCTGGACCCGTAACGAGAAAGTTTGGTATTCTGACGGGACGCCATCAGATCCAATTCTGGTGTGCCCCATAGCTGAATCAGCTGGGCAAATACCTCCGGATGGAGTTCCCACTCCCCCAGATGAAAAGTCTAACGACTTAGGAAATCCGCCTCCCAGTTCTCTACTCCTGGGATGTGGATTGCTGAGAGATGGCAAGAGTGATCCTCTGACCATCGGATTATTTTGGTTACCTCCATCATCGCTAGAGAACTCCTTGTTCCTCCTTGATGATTGATATAAGCTACAGTCGTGATATTGTCCGACTGAAACCTGATTAATTTGGCCGCAGCAAGCTGAGGCCACGCCTGAAGCGCATTGAATATCGCTCTCAGTTCTAGAATATTTATCGGGAGAAGAGATTCCTCCCAAGACCATAAGCCCTGTGCTTTCAGGGAGTTCCACACTGCAGGCTGGTATCTGTCGTTACAATGAGCCACTCTGGCCTGCGGAAACACATTCCCTGAGACAGGTGGTCCTGAGACAACCACCAGAGAAGAGAATCTCTGGGTCTCCTGGTCCAGATGCAGTTGAGGAGACAAATCTGCATAATCCCCATTCCACTGTTTGAGCATGCATAGATGTAGTGGTCTGAGGTGTAGGCGGGCAAAAGGAACTATGTCCATTGCCGCTACGAGTCCGATTACCTCCATATACTGAGCCACTGATGGCCGAGGAATGGAATGAAGAGCTCGGCAAGTGGTTAAGAGCTTTGATTTTCTGACCGCCGTCAGAAATATTTTCATTTCTACCGAGTCTATCAGAGTCCCTAGGAAGGAAAACTCTTATAAGAGGGAAGAGAGAAACTCTTTTTTAGTTCACTGTCCACCCGTGAGATCTCAGAAAAGCCAACACAATGTCCGTGTGAGACTTGGATAGCTGGAAAGTTGACGCCTGAAATAAGATGTCGTCTAGATAAGGCGCCACTGCTATGCTCCGTGGTCGTAGAACCACCAGAAGGGACCCTAGCACCCTTGTGAAAATTATGTGAATAGGGATGTGTAGATACGCATCCTTTAAGTCCACAGTGGTCATATATTGACCCTCCTGGATCAGAGGTAGAATAGACCGAATAGTCTCCATCTTGAATGATGGAACTTTGAGGAACTTGTTTAGAATCTTGAGATCCAAGATTGATCTGAAAGTCCCTTCTTTTTGAAAACCAAAACAGGTTTGAGTAAAAACCTAGCCCCCTGCCCATTGTATGTAGGGTCTTCTACACAGCGTAAGAACGCCTCTCTCTTTGGTCTGTTTACAGACAATCGAGAAATGTGAAAGTCCCCCCTTGGAAGAGAGCCTTTGAATTCCAGAAAATATCCCTGGGACACAATTTCTAAAACCCAGGATCGTGAACATCTCTTGCCCAAGCCTGAGCGAAGAGAGAGAGTCTGCCCCCTACTAGATCCGGTCCTGGATTGGGGGGCTACCCCCTTCATGCTGTCTTAGAGGCAGCTGCAGGCTTCTTGGCCGTTAGGATTTAAGCCAGAACGCCCTGCGTGCTAAAATGGCAAAACCTGAATTCTTTGCAGCTAATTTAGCCAGTTGAAAAGCGGCATCTGTAATAAAAGAATTAGCCAATTTAAGGGCCTTAATTCTGTCCAAAATTTCTTCTAATGGAGTCTCCATCTGAAGAGCCCTCTTCTAGAGCCTCAAACCAGAAAGCAGCTGCAGTAGTTGCAGGAACAATGCACGCAAAAGAGTTGAAGAAGAAAACCTTGGATGAACAAATATTTTTCTTCAGGAGACCCTCTAATTTTTTATCCATAGGATATTTGGAAAGCACAACTGACTTCAATAGGTATAGTTGTACGCTTAGACAGAGTAGAAATAGCTCCCTCCACCTTAGGAACTGGTCTGCATGAGTCCCGCATGGTGGTCAGATATGGGAAACATTTCTTAAAAACAGGAGGGGGAAATGAACGGAATACACTGGTCTATCCCACTCCTTAGCAAGAATATTCACAATCCTCTTAGGGACTGGAAAAAAACATCAGTGTAAACAGGAACCTCTAAGTATTTATCCATCTTACACAATTTCTCTGGGACCACTATAGGGTCACAATCATCTAGAGCCGCTAATACCTCCCTGAGCAATAAGCGGAGGTGTTCAAGCTTAAATTTAAATTTAAAGGCCGTCATATCAGAATCTGTCTGAGGAAGCGTCTTTCCTGAATCAGAAATTTCTCCCTCAGATAACAAATCCCTCACCCCTACCTCAGAGCATTGTGAGGGCATATCAGGATACGGGCTACTTAAAGCGTCAGACTGCTCAGCATTTTTCTTAACCCAGAGCTGTCCCGCTTTCCTTGTAAACCAGGCAGTCAGGATAAAACCTCTGTGAGGGTTGTATTCATAACTGTGGCCATGTCTTGTAAAATAAATGAATTTGACGCACTAGAGGTACTTGGCATCACTTGTGCAGGCGTTACTGGTTGTGACACTTGGGGAGAGCTAGATGGCGAACCCTCATTTACTTCTGACTGAGAATCATTTATTGCTCTATTTTTAAGTGCTAATATATGTTCTTTATAGTTTATAGACATATCAGTACAATTGGGACACATTCTAAGAGGGGGTACCACAATGGCTTCCAAACATATTGAACAAGGATTTCCTTGGTGTCAGACATGTTAAACAGGCTAGTAATGTAACAAGCAAGCTTGGAAAACACTGTAATCAAAGTAAGATAACACTTAGAAATAAAAACGGTACTCTGCCTTTAAGAGAAAAAAAGCTGCACAAATTCTGCAAAACAGTGTAAAAAAGCAGTACAACTTAACGAAATTTTACAGTAGTATCATATAGCCTTAATAACTTTGCACAGCTATGCAAATAAACAATTAACCCCTTAATGGCAATACCGGATTGAAAAAACATCAAAACCAATAAAAAAGACTTTCAGCACTTTGCCAGCACTCTGCGTGTGGCTCCTACCTGCCCTTCAGAACGAATTTGTGGGGGAGAAATACTTATTTTACAGCCCTCAAAGCACGGCAGGAACCTCTGGAGAAGCAGTTAGATGTCTCAGAGGAAAAGAAAACTTGCACAACTGAGGGGCGCAAAATAGGCCCCTCCCACCTCACTCATGTTTTGAGGCCTAACAGACAAACACAGAGAGTTCTCTAAATTAACCATGTGGGGTTAGAAATTTCAAAAACAAAGCCACAATGACCCCCTTTAGGTCCCTTCAAAACAATCGTTATAATTGCATCATTCACTGAATAAACAAAAACGTTTTTACCAAACAGTGTCACCAGTAACTAATGAGCCCTTTCATGCAAGCTGAAATTCCTATCCAAGTGTCTGAATACAGCTTACCCTTCCCTCATGGGATATTGCCAGCCTTTATCTAGAAATAACACAGTCTGTCTAGAAAAAAAATAGACTGAAACATCCCTTAATGCAGTTTAGCCTGCAAAACTGTTCCCCCAACTGAAGTTTTCCTGTACTCTTCAGCTATTGTGAGAACAGCAGTGATCTTAGTTACAAAATGCTAAGGAATCATCATCCTCCTTGCAGAAATCTTCATCCCTTTTCTGCCAGAGAGTAAATAGTTACACACCGGTACCATTTAAAAATAAACTTTTGCTTGAGAAAATAAAAAACCTAACCATTTTTGTCACCACACTCCTCTTTTCTCCCTTCCTAGCAGTTAAGCAGGCAGAGAGAATGACTGGGGGGGTGAGCTAAGGGGGGGGGAGCTATAATGGGCAGCTCTGCTGTGGGTGCTCTCTCTGCCACTTCCTGTAGGGGTGTGAAAGAATTCTCCAGCTAGTAGTGCAAATCGACCTTTATTTGTGCATACAGATTTCCAACAATAACAGCAACGTTTCAGGCAAACAATATGCCCTTTGTCAAGGGCATATTGTTTGCCTGAAACGTTGCTGTTATTGTTGGAAATCTGTAGCACAAATAAAGGTCGATTTGCACTACTAGCTGGAGAATTCTTTCACACTGTGATTCGTCTGGGTTTGGTTAACCCTCTCCGTGCTCAGTATTATTTGGTGGGTGCTGTATTTCAGCTTACCTGTTGAAAGGTTACTTCCTGTAGGGGAGGAGAATATCCCACAAGTAAGGATGAATCCGTGGACTCGATACATCTTACAAGAGAAATATTAAACCCCTAGTCAAGTTCACAAGGCTGCCTTAAAGGAAGGTCAATTATATGCTCCAATTCTGATTGGTCTAATTTCCCTTTATTAGGTTAACTCCCCTGATCCCTCTAATTATCAGTGATCAAGTGCTTACCCAGCATGAAAGATGTCTGATGTTAAGGGGCTTGGTTACCCCATTTTTGTCTTGTTTTTATGCACAGGTGTACCCTGCATATGTTTTTAACCAGTGGATTCAATAAACCTTTTTTAGTTTTATACTTGGATGTGTGATCTCTACAGAAGTGCCAGGAATACAGAGTTTTGCATTTACATTAAGGCCTTGCAGTGGCCTTCTTCTGGAGCACCTGGACGCTCACTTTCCTACATTGCATTGGGGCTTGAAGAAACGCCACGGTAAGATATTTTGCACTTGAGCATCCAGTTACCGCTTGAGTATATATATATATATATATATATATATATACATATATACATATATACATATACACATACATACAGTATATATATATATATATATATATATATATATATATATATATATATACACACATACACACAATTATATATACAGATATATATAGGAATATCTATTTAAAAATACATAGAACATTTTCTGCTATGTGCAGAACATTGGAATGTGAAATATTTACAGTAAATACACAGTATAATACTTTATTACAAATTAATATTGCTTAAATATGTTTTTAAATGTTTTCTGCAGAGGCCTCCAATGCATTTATATATATATATATATATATATCTTATGTGTGTACATATGTATTTGTGTGTATATGTCTGTAAATACATATAAAAATACATAAATAAATCTACACACACACATTTTTATTAGATAGTGTTATAAGTGTAACTGTACTTTTAAACGTATTTTTTATTTCACAAAACAGTTAACCAGAGCTCTGAGGAAGCTATATCCCGATGAGCGTTAACTTCAATTGTGCTCAAGCGATCACGTTTACTTAAAACTTGTAATGCAAGCGAAAAACCTGATGCGCACAAACACCTGCGCTCGTGCGTAACTGTTCGGGCTCCACTAGTAATATCATAAAAAGTTTGGATTTTAGAATAAATTTGGATTTTGGAATTCCGAATTTGGGGATTTGTACCTGTACTGAATTCGAATGTTAGCTATATCTAGACATTCAGTATCACACATTTGTAACCCCACTTGTAATATTACTGTCCTACAGACCTTACAAAAAGATATCAGTTTGGATTAGGTAAAAGAGAGGACATACTAGTATGGGTAGCTTATAAAGTAAAATAGACAGAAATATATGTCTGAATATCTGGGCACTATCTCGGAAGTGGCACCATGGAGACACCAGCATAAGTTTGTCAGAGATACTGAAAACTCTGACCAATAATCCTACCTTTGAATTCTTCTGCGTCTCATACCATGACGAGTTCTGTAAGACATACAGAAAGGAATTTGGAGTAGTTTACTGTTGGGGAGGTATGCAGGGAAAAGGTAGGAGGCGATAGGTATGGTAAAAAAGCTAAAGAGAATGTGGAATGGTAATAGAAAGCTTAAAAAGTTTACATGACAGATATGGAAAGAAAATAGATTAAATGATACTGTACCTACTCTGTGAGGTGTCAGTAGTTCCTCATATGGGAGGCATTTATATTTCTCTGATCCAAACAGCAACATCAATATTCTCCAGACACCAGTTTCTGCCCGCAGGAGAGCCCCTAGCCATCTAGAGTACAGAGCCTTTGGAAAGACCCAATGCAGAAGATATAGTTATCAGGCAAGAGATTTAGGCCTGTTGGCCACCATAGGTCCTAGCGATCCTGTGTAACAAAATGATTGGATAGCTCATTTCCCAGCTATTGTGTTCAAGGTTGAAAATACACGAGGAGAAAAAATGATATAGTATTCCTATTTAGGTTTAGAAATGGTAGCCTTTGGAATGATCAAATCTTTGACAAATTCAATGTAAAATGTCAGTACTTAAAGGATCAGTGTACTATACATTTTTCTCCCCTTGTGTTCCCAATGATCCATTTTTCCTGCTGACGTGTAATTTAATTGATTACAAAATAACTATTTTACCTTCATTTTGTTCATTTGAAATAGCTGCCTTCCCCTTTTGAAAATTACAACCTATACTAAAATTTCAATACTGCAGTAATGGGTACAGAAAAAGCTATTTAAAAACAGAATTTATGTTTACCTGATAAATTTCTTTCTCCAACGGGTGTGTCCGGATCCACGGCGTCCATCCTTACTTGTGGGATATTCTCCTCCCCAACAGGAAATGGCAAAGAGCCCCAGCAAAGCTGGTCACATGATCCCTCCTAGGGCTCCGCCTACCCCAAGTCATTCGACCGGACGGTTAAGGAGGGAATATTTGCATAGGAGAAACCCATCTGGGTACCGTGGGTGACTGTAGTTAAAGAAATAAAATAAAATATCAGGACCTGATTAAAAAAAAACCAGGGCGGGGCCGTGGACCCGGACACACCGTTGGAGAAAGAAATTTATCAGGTAAACATAAATTCTGTTTTCCTCCAACATAGGTGTGTCCGGTCCACGGCGGTCCTCCTTACTTGTGGGGAACCAATACCAAAGCTTTAGACACGGATGAAGGGGAGGGAGCAAATCAGGTCACCTAAATGGAAGGCACCACGGCTTGCAAAACCCTTTCATCCCAAAAATAGCCTCAGAAGAAGCAAAAGTATCAAACTTGTAAAATTTGGTAAAAAGTGTGCAGTGAAAGCCAAGTCGCTGCCCTACATATCTGATCAACAGAAGCCTCGTTCATGAAGGCCCATGTGGAAGCCACAGCCCTAGTGGAATGAGCTGTGATTCTTTCGGGAGGCTGCCGTCCGGCAGTCTCGTAAGCCAATCTGATGATGCTTTTAATCCAAAAAGAGAGAGAGGTAGACGTTGCTTTTTGACCTCTCCTTTTACTGAATAAACAACAAACAAGGGAAGATGTTTGTCTAAAATCCTTTGTAGCATCTAAATAGAATTTTAGAGCGCGAACAAACATCCAAATTGTGCAACAAACGTTCCTTCTTTGAAACTGGTTTTGGACACAGAGAAGGTACGATAATCTCCTGGTTAATGTTTTTGTTAGAAACAACTTTTGGAAGAAAACCAGGTTTAGTACGTAAAACCACCTTATCTGCATGGAACACCAGATAAGGAGGAGAACACTGCAGAGCAGATAATTCTGAGACTCTTCTAGCAGAAGAAATCGCAACTAAAAACAAAACTTTCCAAGATAATAACTTAATATCAACGGAATGTAAGGGTTCAAACGGAACCCCCTGAAGAACTGAAAGAACTAAATTGAGACTCCAAGGAGGAGTCAAAGGTTTGTAAACAGGCTTGATTCTAACCAGAGCCTGAACAAAGGCTTGAACATCTGGCACAGCTGCCAGCTTTTTGTGAAGTAATACCGACAAGGCAGAAATCTGTCCCTTCAGGGAACTTGCCGATAATCCTTTTTCCAATCCTTCTTGAAGGAAGGATAGAATCCTAGGAATCTTAACCTTGTCCCAAGGGAATCCTTTAGATTCACACCAACAGATATATTTTTTCCAAATTTTGTGGTAAATCTTTCTAGTCACAGGCTTTCTGGCCTGAACAAGAGTATCGATCACAGAATCTGAGAACCCTCGCTTCGATAAAATCAAGCGTTCAATCTCCACGCAGTCAGCTGGAGTGAAACCAGATTCGGATGTTCGAACGGACCCTGAACAAGAAGGTCTCGTCTCAAAGGTAGCTTCCAAGGTGGAGCCGATGACATATTCACCAGATCTGCATACCAAGTCCTGCGTGGCCACGCAGGAGCTATCAAAATCACCGACGCCCTCTCCTGCTTGATCCTGGCTATCAGCCTGGGGATGAGAGGAAATGGCGGGAACACATAAGCTAGTTTGAAGGTCCAAGGTGCTACTAGTGCATCCACTAGAGCCGCCTTGGGATCCCTGGATCTGGCCCCGTAGCAAGGAACTTTGAAGTTCTGACGAGAGGCCATCAGATCCATGTCTGGAATGCCCCACAGGTGAGTGACTTGGGCAAAGATTTCCGGATGGAGTTCCCACTCCCCCGGATGCAATGTCTAACGACTCAGAAAATCCGCTTCCCAATTTTCCACTCCTGGGATGTGGATAGCAGACAGGTGGCAGGAGTGAGACTCCGCCCAAAGAATAATTTTGGTTACTTCTTCCATCGCTAGGGAACTCCTTGTTCCCCCCTGATGGTTGATGTACGCAACAGTCGTCATGTTGTCTGATTGAAACCGAATGAACCTGGTCCTCGCAAGCTGGGGCCAGGCCTGGAGCGCATTGAATATCGCTCTCAGTTCCAGAATATTTATCGGTAGAAGAGATTCTTCCCGAGACCAAAGACCCTGAGCTTTCAGGGATCCCCAGACCGCGCCCCAGCCTATCAGACTGGCGTCGGTCGTGACAATGACCCACTCTGGTCTGTGGAACATCATCCCTTGAGACAGATTGTCCAGGGACAGCCACCAACGGAGTGAGTCTCTGGTCCTCTGATTTACTTGTATCTTCGGAGACAAGTCTGTATAGTCCCCATTCCACTGACTGAGCATGCACAGTTGTAATGGACTTAGATGAATGCGCGCAAAAGGAACTATGTCCATCGCCGCCACCATCAACCCGATCACTTCCATGCACTGAGCTATGGAAGGAAGAGGAACGGAATGAAGTATCCGACAAGAGTCCAGAAGCTTTGTTTTTCTGGCCTCTGTTAGAAAGATCCTCATTTCTAAGGAGTCTATAATTGTTCCCAAGAAGGGAACCCTTGTTGACGGGGATAGAGAACTCTTTTCCACGTTCACTTTCCAGCCGTGAGATCTGAGAAAGGCCAGGACAATGTCCGTGTGAGCCTTTGCTTGAGGAAGGGACGACGCTTGAATCAGAATGTCGTCCAGGTAAGGTACTACTGCAATGCCCCTTGGTCTTAGCACCGCTAGAAGGGACCCTAGTACCTTTGTGAAAATCCTTGGAGCAGTGGCTAATCCGAAAGGAAGCGCCACGAACTGGTAATGTTTGTCCAGGAATGCAAACCTTAGGAACCGATGATGTTCCTTGTGGATAGGAATATGTAGATACGCATCCTTTAAATCCACCGTGGTCATGAATTGACCTTCCTGGATGGAAGGAAGGATAGTTCGAATGGTTTCCATCTTGAACGATGGGACCTTGAGAAATTTGTTTAAGATCTTGAGATCTAGGATTGGTCTGAACGTTCCCTCTTTTTTGGGAACTATGAACAGATTGGAGTAGAACCCCATCCCTTGTTCTCTTAATGGAACAGGATGAATCACTCCCATTTTTAACAGGTCTTCTACACAATGTAAGAACGCCTGTCTTTTTATGTGGTCTGAAGACAACTGCGACCTGTGGAACCTCCCCCTTGGGGGAAGTCCCTTGAATTCCAGAAGATAACCCTGGGAGACTATTTCTAGCGCCCAAGGATCCAGAACATCTCTTGCCCAAGCCTGAGCGAAGAGAGAGAGTCTGCCCCCCACCAGATCCGGTCCCGGATCGGGGGCCAATATTTCATGCTGTCTTGGTAGCAGTGGCAGGTTTCTTGGCCTGCTTTCCCTTGTTCCAGCCTTGCATTGGTCTCCAAGCTGGCTTGGCCTGAGAAGAATTACCCTCTTGCTTAGAGGACGTAGCACCTTGGGCTGGTCCGTTTTTACGAAAGGGACGAAAATTAGGTCTATTTTTTGCCTTGAAAGGCCGATCCTGAGGAAGGGCGTGGCCCTTACCCCCAGTGATATCAGAGATAATCTCTTTCAAGTCAGGACCAAACAACGTTTTCCCCTTGAAAGGAATGTTTAGTAGCTTGTTCTTGGAAGACGCATCAGCCGACCAAGATTTCAACCAAAGCGCTCTGCGCGCCACAATAGCAAACCCAGAGTTCTTAGCCGCTAACTTAGCCAATTGCAAAGAGGCGTCTAGAGTGAAAGAATTAGCCAATTTGAGAGCATTGATTCTGTCCATAATCTCCTCATAAGGAGGAGAGTCACTATCGAGCACCTTAAGCAGTTCATCAAACCAGAAATATGCGGCAGTAGTGACAGGGACAATGCATGAAATGGGTTGTAGAAGGTAACCCTGCTGAACAAACATCTTTTTAAGCAAACCTTCTAATTTTTTATCCATAGGATCTTTGAAAGCACAACTATCCTCTATGGGAATAGTGGTGCGTTTGTTTAAAGTAGAAACCGCTCCCTCGACCTTGGGGACTGACTGCCATAAGTCCTTTCTAGGGTCGACCATAGGAAACAATTTTTTAAATATGGGGGGAGGGACGAAAGGAATACCGGGCCTTTCCCATTCTTTATTAACAATGTCCGCCACCCGCTTGGGTATAGGAAAAGCTTCTGGGAGCCCCGGCACCTCTAAGAACTTGTCCATTTTACATAGTTTCTCTGGGATGACTAAATTTTCACAATCATCCAGAGTGGATAATACCTCCTTAAGCAAAATGCGGAGATGTTCCAATTTAAATTTAAATGTAATCACATCAGATTCAGCCTGCTGAGAAATGTTCCCTAAATCAGTAATTTCTCCCTCAGACAAAACCTCCCTGGCCCCCTCAGATTGGGTTAGGGGCCCTTCAGAGATATTAATATCAGCGTCGTCATGCTCTTCAGTAACTAAAACAGAGCAGCCACGCTTACGCTGACAAGGGTTCATTTTGGCTAAAATGTTTTTGACAGAATTATCCATTACAGCCGTTAATTGTTGCATAGTAAGGAGTATTGGCGCGCTAGATGTACTAGGGGCCTCCTGAGTGGGCAAGACTCGTGTAGACGAAGGAGGGAATGATGCAGTACCATGCTTACTCCCCTCACTTGAGGAATCATCTTGGGCATCATTGTCATTATCACATAAATCACATTTATTTAAATGAATAGGAATTCTGGCTTCCCCACATTCAGAACACAGTCTATCTGGTAGCTCAGACATGTCAAACAGGCATAAACTTGATCAGAAAGTACAAAAAACGTTTTAAAATAAAACCGTTACTGTCACTTTAAATTTTAAACTGAACACACTTTATTACTGCAATTGCGAAAAAACATGAAGGAATTGTTCAAAATTCACCAAATTTTCACCACAGCGTCTTAAAGCTTTGAAAATATTGCACACCAATTTTGGAAGCTTTAACCCTTAAAATAACGGAACCGGAGCCGTTTTAAGCTTTAACCCCTTTACAGTCCCTGGTATCTGCTTTGCTGAGACCCAACCAAACCCAAAGGGGAATACGATACCAAATGACGCCTTCAGAAGTCTTTTATAAGTATCAGAGCTCCTCTCACATGCGACTGCATGCCATGCCTCTCAAAAACAAGTGCGCAACACCGGCGCGAAAATGAGACTCTGCCTATGCTTTGGGAAAGCCCCTAAAGAATAAGGTGTCTAAAACAGTGCCTGCCGATATTATTATATCAAAATACCCAGATAAAATGATTCCTCAAGGCTAAATATGTGTTAATAATCAATCGATTTAGCCCAGAAAAAGTCTACAGTTTAAATAAGCCCTTGTGAAGCCCTTATTTACAATCGTAATAAACATGGCTTACCGGATCCCATAGGGAAAATGACAGCTTCCAGCATTACATCGTCTTGTTAGAATGTGTCATACCTCAAGCAGTAAGAGACTGCACTCTGTTCCCCCAACTGAAGTTAATTGCTCTCAACAGTCCTGTGTGGAACAGCCATGGATTTTAGTTACGGTTGCTAAAATCATTTTCCTCATACAAACAGAATTCTTCATCTCTTTTCTGTTTCTGAGTAAATAGTACGTACCAGCACTATTTGAAAATAACAAACTCTTGATTGAATAATGAAAAACTACAGTTAAACACTAAAAAACTCTAAGCCATCTCCGTGGAGATGTTGCCTGTACAACGGCAAAGAGAATGACTGGGGTAGGCGGAGCCTAGGAGGGATCATGTGACCAGCTTTGCTGGGCTCTTTGCCATTTCCTGTTGGGGAGGAGAATATCCCACAAGTAAGGATGACGCCGTGGACCGGACACACCTATGTTGGAGAAACAAGACACATTAGAAGAGACACACCTCCCAGTGGGGAGTGGGAGAGAGAGAACCCAGTCATTTTAAAAGGTGTTCCTCAATCAATGTTAAATACAATTAACTATTATCTGCTGATTTCAAGTAGACTTACTATTTAAGGGGGTAGTGTACTGAGACAAATTGTTATTGTTTAAAAAGATAGATAATCCTTTTATTACCCATTCCCTAGTTTTTCATAACCAACACTTATATTAAAGGGACACTGAACCCAAAAATTTTATTGCGTGATTCAGATAGAGCATGCAATTCTAAGAAACTTTCTAATTTACTCCTATTATCAATTTTTCTTCGTTTTCTTGCTATCTTTATTTGAAAAAGAAGGCATCTAAGCTTTTTTTTAGTTCAAAACTCTGGACAGCACTTTTTTATTGGTGGATGAAAGTATCCACCAATCAGCAAGGACAACCCAGGTTGTTCACCAAAAATGGGCCGGCATCTAACCTAATTGGGTACAGTGTCCCTTTAATATACTTTTTACCTCTGTGATTAACTGTATCTAAGCCCCTGCAGACTAGACTACCTATTATCAGTGTTAGTTTTTTTTAACTATCTTGCATTTTAGCCAATCACTGCTTGTTCTTGTATAACCATTATCATTCTCTATGGGAGTGAGCACAATCTTATCTATATGTCACACAATGTTTTGTTTATACAAACCTGGGGAATGGGTAGTAAAGGTGGTATCTATCTTTTTTAACCAATATGAAAAACCAAGCAGATTGTCCCTTTCAATAAAAACATAGAAGCTTTGATTTTAAACCAATATGATTTCAATATATCAACTCACCAATCTAAAAAAATGTTTAGTGACCTGACAATAGACAGATTGACCTTAAAATGTTTTAACGGCTCATTTGGCACAAAAAAAGTAATATATTTAAGGAGACAAAGATGTTTTTCTATCATTTTTGTGTTCTAACTTTGTAAAGGGAATACAGATTTTTTTCCACCTATTAGATGTATTGTCTGTGGAGCTTAAAACTGATTTATATGCACAGTTTAAGTCATACATATTTTTATGTGCAATAAAAGAGAGGTCAGTTATACACACACAGTAATGTCTATAATGAGCAAGTAGACGGTTTTTGCTAGGGAGCATCATTATGAAAAGAAAAAAACATCAATATTTTTGCTAGACGGTTTGCACAGTGGTAATGTTGCCTTGTATGCTGATGGTTCAATTCCCTGTGCAGGTGCTTGGTTTTGTTTTTTTTTGTTAGCTGTATTTATCTTTTGCTATGGTTATATGTTATATATCAGAATACATAACCAATTGCTGCAAAACAGATTCGGCTGTTGGACCAACTCCTAGCAAAGACGTTCACCTTTTTATTAAATAACTCATGCACTTTTGTAATTTGATAACATCATGAAAAAGGAAAACTGGTTAGCTAAGAGACAATGTTTATGTTTTGAATATAGAAGGTTGATAATCGAAATGGCAGACTTTTTTTATTGACATTTTAAAGAAAAAATGGACAATGAAACATTATCATGAAAATAACATATTACAGTAACAAATTACAATAATACTGCACTTTTTTTTTTTTTTTAATAAGTCCCCCACCGGTCATAACATTACAGTAAGGTATTCCTATTTTGTTATTTCAACTGATGTATGGCTAACAAAAGACTATTTGCAAATCATGTATCTAAATAACATCTTTATTACAGAAAAATATATCTTATATGTATCAATTAAGAAGTGATGTCCCTTACATTTCTTTAGATAACACAGTGTAAAGGTTAGCCTCACAGTTATTCGCTGTTACACTCAGTTAACTTTTCAACACCGTTAGTACGTTTCATGCCATCCTGACTGCGCTGGGCTTTGGCACCGATAGGACGGCATGGAAATTCCTAGCCGTTTGGCTGTCCTGAAGCCAATGGCGCTTTTAGAATGGGATCGGGGTCATGCTAGGCGTGCCTAGCGTCATAGGGACCGCCCCCCTGACCCCGATCACATAATTTAAATCTCGCGATTGCGGATTTCAATTTGTTTACATCGGAAACGTTGTTCCAATGTAGACAATTAAAACCCCGTCATCAAAGGGACAGGTCAACCTCCAAAATTTTTATTGTTTTAAGAAGATAGATAATCCCTTTATTAACACCATTCCCGAGTTTTGCACAGCCAACATGGTTATATTAATATAATTTCAACCTCTGTGATTATCTTGTATCCAAGACTCTTTCGACAGCCTCCTGATCACATGGGCTATTTTATTTTATTATATTGACCTGCATTTTAGCCAATTAGTGCAGTGTCAGCCACAAACTCCACGGGAGAGAGCAGAATGTTTTCTATATGGCCCACAATGGATTAGTAGTGTCTTGTTGTGAAAAGCTAATAAAAAAGCATGTGACAAGAGGCTGTCTGTAGTGGCGTAGGAACAGGCAGAAATGTAGAGGTTTTAAAATGTTAGAAAGTATATTAATATAACAATGTTGTTTATGCACAGCTGGGGAACGGGCAGTAAAGGTGTTATCAATAACACTTTTTGGTATTGACTGTCTCTTTAAAGGGATATGTAAAATTGTCTTTCATGATTCTGATAGAGTATACATTTTTTAAACAGCTTTCTAATTTACTTCTATTATCAATTTTTCATTGTTCTCTTGGTATCCTTTGAAAAAGCAGGGACGTATGCTTAGGAGCTGGCCCATTTCTGGAGCACTATATGGCAGCAGTTTTGCTAGAATGTTATCCATTTGCAAGAGCACTAGACGGCAGCCGCTATTTCCTGCCATGTAGTGCTGCAGATGCCTACCTAGGTATCTCTTCAACACAGATCAGATTATCATGGGATCTAAGCAAATTTGATAATAGAAGTTAATTGGAAACTTTTTTAAACGTAGATGCTCTGTCTGAATCACACAATAATTATTTTGGGTTTCATGTCCCTTTTAGAATTCCAGTTAAATACATTATGAGATATGCTTTCACTTGCTGTGTTTATTATTAAAAAGATTTTCAGCAGTTGCTAAACAGCTTGTACTCTGCAGCCTCAGGACATAATTTGTCATAAAAGATTCTCACTTTCACAAAATGAACAGGGGGCTTTGTCCTCCTCTTTCTTGGCCAACTGTCAAATGCCTTTCAACAATCAAGGAAGGTTACCATAAATATCACACTACAACCTTGAAAATACATTTTGGTTGTGTTTGCTATACAATAAACATATAAGGCCAAGTCTAAGGTACCTTGTGTACTAGATTTCTCTTTGCATAAATGCTTTGTAGGATTATCTATTTATATAGGCCCATCTGGGAGTGTTTTTGTAACAATGTATAGCTTTGCTTATTTTTAAATAACATTGTGCTGATTTTCAGACTCATAACCAAGCCCCAAAGTTTAGATGTATACTGATGTCTATAGACTCCTGGTTGTTGTAATAGGTATATTTCATATGCAGGAGAGGGGGCGGTGTCTACCTGTTCCTGCTTTTTTCAGGCACCTTTCAGTGGGTGTCCCAGCCTAAACCTCAATCAACAGTGCTAAACTGGGAGCTTCTAAGTAAGTTTTTTAAAAAGGCTTAATACTGATTTTTAAATCAGTATCTGTGCATATTATTCTTTATAGTAGTGTCTATTACATGCCAAACTCCACCACCATCTGCCTTATAAATTCAGGCGTGAGTCTGCATGGTCATTACATAGTTATAAAATGCATTGTTTGTAGTTGTCATCAGTTAAAGCCAATTAAATAAATATATGTAGCATAGTTAGCCTTGAGAAGTCATAAGGGTGCATTTGTAGTTTAGAAAAATAGAAATCCACAATTTCCAGAGCTAAATTACATGAAAAGGAGGCAAAATAAAGAATGAATGTATATTGCAAAGTTGTTTCATTATTCATACCTAAACATTTTACATAAACAATCACAATACAGATATGTAATAAAGATCACTTGCACAGAAACTGTCATTGTGAATCTGTCTCTGTGATTGACCAACAATCTACTACTCTTCATGAATGAAATGTAATACTAATAAATTAATATTTGAAATTTCAAGTAGCTAAGGAAATGGTGTACTTCCCACTTTAAAACTTGACTACTTCCTTATATACTATTGTATACCACGTTAGCTAATATAAGCTTTCTCACTCTTGTTCGTTCTGTACGGTGATAAAGAAATAACAATTTATGCTTACCTGCGGACCTAAACAGAAGGGACCACCGCTTGAAGAACTTTCCTCCCAAAAGGAAGCCTCAGCAGAGGGCACAGTATCAAATTTGTAGAATTTGAAAAAGGTATGCAACGAGTACCAAGTGGCCGCCCTTGCAGATTTGCTCCACAGAAGCTTCATTTTTGAAGGCCCAGGAAGAAGAGACAGCCCTAGTGGAATGAGCTGTAATTCTCTCAGGAGGCTGTTGTCCAGCTGGTCTCATTAGCTAACTGGATAATACTTCTCAACCAGAGAGAGAGAGTAGCAGGAAATGGCCTGTCTGACCCTTATGCTTACCAGAAAAAATCAACGAACAGGGCAGTAGATTGCCGAAAATCTTTAGGCTGCTTGCACAATGTCCAGGTTATTCAACAAGTGTTCCTTCTGAGAAGATTTGGACAAAACGAAGGAACTACAATTTCCTGATTGATGTTGCGATCCGATACTACTTTGGGAAGAATCCCAACTTAGTATGAAGGACCGCCTTAATCCGCATGAAAAATAAGGTAAGGGGAATCACACTGCAGAGCCGAAAGCTCGGAAACTCTGTGAGCAAAAGAAATAGCAAGGAGAAAAAAAACTTTCCAAAGGTAACAACTTAATAACAACCAAATGCAAAGGCTCAAACAGAGCCTGCTGCAAAACTTTAAAAACAAGGTTAAAGTGAAAGTAATTCCTAGCATTTTACAAATGCTTAGGATTTACTATGAAACAAATAAAGGGGACTTTCATTCATGAAGTATAAGATACTTCATGCAGAAAGCTCCTTTATTTGTTTCAAATCGATTGCCGTTTTTACCATGTACAGCAGCCCACGGCAAAAAAAAAAAATTGGCTAAGAGGTGATGTTTTCACCTCTTAGCCAATAGCCGTGGTGGTAAATCCGGCTTGGGCGCTCATGGGAGCAGGCTCCAAGGAGGAGCAACAGGTTTAAACACAGTCCTGATTCTGACCAAGGCCTGAACAAAAGATTGAACATCTGGCAGATCTGCCAGACATTTGTGCAAAAGAATAGACAGTGCAGAAAATCTGACCCTTCAGAGTACTGACTGACAAACCTTTCTCCAGGCCATCCTGAAGAAAAGACAAAATGCGGGGAACCCTCCCCCGACTACAAAAGAAGCCCTCGATTTGCAAATCTTGAGAGTAACAGGTTTACGAGCCTGAAGCATGGTATCAATAACCTTCTCAGAAAAAACACGCCTAGCCAAGACCTAGGGGTTCAATATCCAAGCAGTCAGTTTCAAAGAATCTAGATTTGGCTGGAGGGAGGGACACTGAAGTAGAAGGTTTTTCCTCAAAGGCAACCTCCAAGGGGGAAGAGATGACATCTTCACCAGATTTGGGAAACAGATCCCTGCGAGGCCAGGCAGGGGCTATTAGAATCACTTATGCCCTTTCCTGTTTGATATGAGCAATAATTCGAGGAAGGAGAGCAAATGGAGGAAACAGGTACGCAAGACCAAAGTCCCAAGGAACCGCCAGAGCGTCGATCAGAGCTGCTTGTGGATCTCTTGATCTGGACCCGTACCTTGGGAGCTTGGCATTTAGACAAGACCCCATCAGATCCACTCCGGAACCCCCCACTTGAGGGTTATCATTGTGAATACTTCCGGATAGAGAGCCCACTCTCTGGGATGAAAGGTTTGCCTGCTCAGAAAATCTGCTTCCCAGTTGTTCCACCCCTGGGATGTGGATGGCAGAGAGGAGACAATCGTGAGACTCCGCTCACTGTAGAATGCGAGTCACCTCCTTCATAGCTAAGGAACTCAGAGTTCCACCCTGGTGGTTGATATACGCGCACCAAGGTGATGTTGTCCGTCAGGAACCTGATAAATCGGACCAAACACAATTGAGGCCCAAGCTGTTAGGGCATTGAATATTACTCTCAACTCTAAGATATTTATTGGGAGAGAAGACTCTTCTTGAGTCCAAAGACCCTGAGCCTTTAAAGAACCCCAAACTGCTCCCCAGAATGTTTCCTGAGACAGATGGTCCTGAGAGATCCACCAGGATATAGAGTCTCTCGTTAGGGAGTCTAGAACTATCCTCAGAGAGATCTGAGTGATCTCCATTCCATTTTCTGAGCATGCAGAACTGTAGAGATCTCAGATGGAAACGAGCAAAAGGAATAATGTCCATTTGAAGCAACCATTAGACCAATTACTTCCATACACTGAGCCACTGATAGATGGATATAGGGACTGAAGTGAAAGACGAGAAGCAAGGAATTTTAGATTTTCTGACATCCGTCAGAAAAATCTTCATGGACAGAGGGTCTATGATCGTCCCCAAAAAGTATACCCTGGTGTCTGGCACCAGGGAACTCTTTTCCAGATTTACTTTTCACCCGTGGGAACGAAAAATAGACATCAGAGTCTGTATGGGATTTTGCTAAATGAAAAAGATGGCGCCTAAACCAAGATGTCGTCCAGGTATGGCGCCACTGCTATCCCCTGAGATCTGACCACCGCTAAAAAAAGGCACCTAGGGACCTTTGTAAAGATCAGAAGAGCCGTGGCAAGGTAAAGGGAAGGGCAAAAAATTGGAAGTGTTTGTCTAGAAAGGCAAACTGCAGGAATAGGCGATGTTCCCTGTGAATAGGAACATGAAGATACGCGTCCTTCAGGTCTATGGTAGTCATAAACTGACCCTCCTGAACCAAGGGTAGAATGGAACGTATAGTCTCCAATTTGAAGGACGGAACCTTGAGAAATTTGTTAAGACACTTGAGGTCCAATATGGGTCGGAAAGTTCCCTCCTTTTTGGGAACTACAAAAAGGTTTGAATAGAATCCTTGACCCTGTTCCACCACAGGGACTTGGACAATCACTCCCAGAGAAGATAGGTCCTTTACGCAGTTTAAGAAGGCCTCTCTTTTCACCTGGTTTGCAGATAACCTTGACAGGATAAATCAGCCCCTGGGGGGGACAAGACTTGAACCCTAACCTGTATCCCTGGGATATCCAAGCCTGCTGAAAGAAGGAAAGCCTGCCCCTTACTTAATCCAAGACTGGATCGGGGGCGGCCCCTTCCTGCTGACTCAGAGGAAGGTTTCTTGGATTGCTTCCCTTATTCCAAGGTTGACTGGACCTCCATGAAGTCCTGGATTGCTCTGGCTTGGAAGAAGAGTAGGAAGGACTTTTGTCCCTTGAAGTTGCGAAAGGAATGAAAAATTTGAATTCTGGCAACCCTTAGGTCTAGCCTTTTTGTCTTGAGGTAGGAAAGATCCTTTTCCACCAGTAACTTCGGAATTATCTCGCCAGACCAGGACCAAATCAATTTCTAGCCCTTTAAAAAGTAAAGACAGAAGTTTGGACTTGGATGTTACATCCGCAGACCCAAGATTTTAGCCACAGAGCTCTGCAAGCTAGAACTGCAAAGCTAGAAATGTTGGCTCCCAGCCTAACAACTTGCATACTAGCATCCCAGATAAAAGTATTAGCCAGTTTTAGAGCCTTGATCCTATCCTGGATCTCCTCTATGGTAGTCTCCGCTGAAATTAGGTCGGACAAGGAGTCGTACAAATAAGAGGCTGCACCTGCAACTGTAGCAATACTTGCAAATGGTTGCCATTGTAAACCCTGATGCATATACATCTTTCTTAAGTAAGCTTCCAGTTTCTTATCTATAGGGTTAATGGGTAGTTGTTCTCTTGGCTAGAGTGTATATATAGCGCCCTCTTACCTTAGGCAACGGTGCTCCACGAGTCACACACAGAGTCAGCAACAGGAAACATCTTCTTAAAAACAGGGGACGGGGGAAAAGGGATCCCCCGGCTTCTCCCATTCCTGAGTTATAATGTCCGACATACGGTCTGGGACCGGAAATACCTCTACAGATGAAGGTGTGACATCAAGCACTCTGTTACGTTTATTAGACTTCTTAGGAGTCCTCAGCGACAGTAGAGTCGGAGTCCTCCAAAGTAGCTAGGACCTCTTTAAAGAGTAAACCAAGGTGTTCCAGCTTAAATCTAAAATTAACTTCCTCTGGATCTACTGTACTAGCAACAGCAGTCTCAGAGTCAGAGATCTCGCCCTCAGAAGCCACTGAGGAATGATGATCCTCAGATAATTGTGAGAGGCTGACTAACGCAGTCTTAGCGGAGTCAGAACTCTTTGTATGAGATATGTTCTAAGATTCTCTCTCTTACCAGCTATAGGAAAGGCTGATGAGGCTGCAGAAACCGCATTAGTTAATTGTGCAGCAAAATCTCCTGGTAAATAAACACCCCCAGGAACTTGAGAGGAACCGCAGGGTACTGCATGTGAAACTGCTAAAGCTTGGGACGTTTGAGGGAAAAGCTGAGGCATGGTACGGACATTATCCTAAGAGACAGATGGCTCTGAGAGGGAATTCTTATTTTTAGACAAAAGCATATTGTTTAAACATGTGGTGCAAAACTGCACAGGAGGAATAATCTGAGCCTCCAAGTAATATAAACACTTGTTAAATCACACACTAGACTCAGATCTTTCTTTCACTCCTCACATTCAGTCCTTGGCTAAAGCCTGCTGCTTCCACCTTAAAAACATCGCTAAAATTAGACATTTCCTTACACAAGACACAACAAAGATTTTAATCCACTGTCTCATACTTTCCCGACTCGACTACTGCAACTGTATTCTCTCTGGTCTCCCTAGCTGCCGCCTAGCTCCTTTACACTCCATAATGAATGCCTCTGCCAGGCTCATCTTCCTTGCATGTCACTCTTCATCTGCCACACCTCTCTGTCAATCCCTTCACTGGCTTCCTCTTGACTCTAGGATTAAACACAAAATTCTCACTCTGACACACAAAGCCCTCAATTGCACTGCTCCCCCCTACATCTCAGACCTTGTCTCCAGATATTCTCCCTCCCGTCCCCTTCGCTCCGCTCATGATCTTCTACTCTCCTCTCTTGTTACTTCCTCACATTCCCATCTACAAGATTTCTCCAGATTGGCTCCCATCTTATGGAACTCTCTGCCTCGCTCCACAAGAATCTCCTCTAGTTTTAAAAGCTTCAAGTGCTCCCTGAAGACTCTACTATTCAGGGATGCTTACAACCTACACTAACCTTCCTATCTCCACTGCTATCCCCTAAAACCCCATAGCATGTAGGCCTATGAGCCCATCTGTTGGTAGTTCACCTTCATAAGAGCCGACTACAACAGTGCAACTCTCGGCAGGACCCTCTCTCCATTTGATCCCTGTAATCATTTTTATATACCACCTATGTTCATAGCGCTGCAGAACCTGTTGGCGCTCTACAAATACCTGATAATAATAATAATAAATGACAAGGCTAAATTATTATCAGGATCCATAACTTGAATTGAATCCCAGAAGCAATAATCTAATAAGGAAATTATTCAAAATTAAAATGTATAAGTCAGAAATAAAACCCCTTTAATATATTTTAAACAAGCTTAAATAACCCAGATGTATAAGGCAAAGAATGACTTGGGGGCTTATGGGAAGTAGGAGTGATACTTAACAGCTCTGACAGGGTGTTCTTTGCCTCCTCTTGGTGGCCAGGAGTTTAATTCCTGGCCACCAAGGACTCTCCATGCCATTGGAAAGAAATCTAAGTTTTTTTTGGGGGGGGTGGTTTTGCTGAAGAGTGATATTTATGTATAAAATATAGACCAAAAGTGCATGACTATATAAGAACAAAGAGGTTTGTGCAGCTAAAAAACTGCTAGAAATCTCCTTTGGTGTTGAAATATACACCCATAATACCAGCATCCTAAATATGCTTGTAGTGACAATTTGCTGTGCTCTCTTTCACCTCTCACATTCATTCATTTGCTAAATCCTGCTGTTTTCAACTACAGAACATTGCTAATATGCAGTCCTTTCTCACTCAAGTAACAACGAAATTATGATTCATTCACATATCTAAAACTTGATTATTGATCTTCTACTTGATCTAACCGCTCAACAGGCCTATCTCACTCTAACATTTCATCCAGATTCATCCACCTCATATCATTCAAACCCTCCTGCTTATCTATGGTAGTCCATAAACTGTCTTCCAATCACATCTTGTCTCCAAATCCTTTGTTCTGCTTCTGACCTATGCTCCTCAGACATCACCACCTGTCAATCACGCCTATGGAAATTAAAAGTATATAAAGATCTTTAGACGTGCATTATAAGTAGATCTGTACATTATTCTGAACCTGTTAACCTCCTTCAAATCTGAACTCTTGTAATGGAAGTTTAATACAGCAGTGCACAATCAGTCATTGATGGGTGGCAGAATTTCAGGATCTTTGTGCTTGAGAAAGAGACAGTGAACTCAAAATGAAATGTTTAACATATATTAAAGGGACAGTCTACACTAAAATTGTTATTGTTTAAAAAGATACAATGCCTTGCAAAAGTATTCACTCCCCTTGACTTTTTACCTATTTTGTTACATTACAGCCTTAAGTTCAATGTTTTATTAATCTGAATTTTATGTGATGGATCAGAACACAATAGTCTAAGTTTTTGAAGTGAAATGAGAAAAATATATATATAAAACTATTTTTTAGAAATAGAAAACAGAAAATTGGCATGTGTGTATGCATTCAACTCCTTTGTTATGAAGCCCATAAAAAGCTCTGGTGCAACCAATTACCTTCAGAAGTCACATAATTAGCGAAATGATATCCACCTGTGTGCAATCTAAGTGTCACATGATCTGTCATTACATATACACACCTTTTTTGAAAGGCCCCAGAGGCTGCAACACCTAAGCAAGAGGCACCACTAACCAAACACTACCATGAAGACCAAGGAACTCTCCAAACAAGTAAGGGACAATGTTGTTGAGAAGTAGAAGTCAGGGTTAGGTTATAAAAAAATATCCAAATCTTTGATGATCCCCAGGAGCACCATCAAATCTATCATAACCAAATAGAAAGAACATGGCACAACAGCAAACCTGCCAAGAGACGGCCGCCCACCAAAACTCATGGACCGGTTAAGGAGGGCATTAATCAGAGAGGCAGCACAGAAACCTAGGGTAACCCTGGAGGAGCTGCAGAGTTCCATAACAGAGACTGGAGTATCTGTACATAGAATGACAAAAAGCTGTGCGCTCCATAGAGTTGGGCTTTATGGCAGAGTGGCCAGAAGAAAGCCATTACTTTCAGCAAAAAACAAAATGGCACGTTTTGAGTTTGCGAAAAGGCATATGGGAGACTCCCAAAATGTATGGAGGAAGGTGCTCTGGTCTGATGAGACTAAAATTGAACTTTTCGTCCATCAAAGAAAACGATATGTCTGGCGCAAACCCAACACATCAAATCACCCAAAGAACACCATCCCCACAGTGAAACATGGTGGTGGCATCATCATGCTGTGGGGATGTTTTTCAGCAGCCGAGACTGGGAAACTGGTCAGAGTTGAGGGAAAGATGGTGCTAAATACAGGGATATTCTTGAGCAAAACCTGTACCACTCTGTGCGTGATTTGAGACTAGGACGGAGATTCACCTTCCAGCAGGACAATGACCCCCAAACACACTGCTAAAGCAACACTTGAGTGGTTTAAGGGGAAACATGTAAATGTGTTGGAATGGCCTAGTCAAAGCCCAGACCTCAATCCATTAGAAAATCTGTGGTCAGACTTAAAGATTGCTGTTCACAAGCGCAAACCATCCAACTTGAAGGAGCTGGAGCAGTTTTGCAAGGAGGAATGGGCAAAAATCCCAGTGGTAAGATGTGGCAAGCTCATAAAGACTTATCCAAAGTGACTTGGAGGTGTGGTTGCCGCAAAAGGTGGCTCTACAAAGTATTGACTTTAGGGGGGTGAATAGTTATGCACATTGACTTTTTCTGTTATTTTGTCCTATTTGTTGTTTGCTTCACAATAATAATTAAAAAAAAACATCTTCAAAGTTGTGGGCATGTTCTGTAAATTAAATGATGCAAAGCCTCAAACAATCCATGTTAATTCCAGGTTGTGAGGCAACAAAACACGAAAAATGCCAAGGGGGGGTGAATACTTTTGCAAGGCATTGTAGATAACACCTTTACTACCCATTCCCCAGCTTTGCACAACCAACATTGTTAGATTAATATACTTTTATAACATTTAAACCTTTAAATTTCTGCCTGTTTCAAAGGCTCTATTGACAGCCTCTTAATCACATGCCTTTTTTATTAGCTTTTCACAACAGGAGACTGCTAGTTCATGTGGGCCATAAAGATAACAATGTATTCACGCCCGGGGAGTTATTCAAGAGTTAGCACAACACAGTACTAAATGCAAGTCAATAGATTTTATATAGTCATGTGATCAGGGGGCTGTCAGAAGGTTCTTAGATACAAGGTAATCACAGAGGTAAAAAGTATTTTAATATAACTGTGTTGGTTATGCAAAACTGGGGAATGGGTAATAAATGGATTATCTATCTTTTAAAACAATAAACATTCTATTGTAGACTGTCCCTTTAACATGAAGGCAGTGACTATTCGTTTGATGTGATTTTTTGTGTAATCTATATGTTAGATGTTAAATTAAGAGCAGAGCAAGTAAGAGTTTTATGGCATCTAAGGTGGTGTGTTAAGGATGCTCAAATTACAATAATTATTTAAATATGAACATTACAAAAATATTGTATATTTCTACAAAAATATAACCCTCAGTGATGTAATATATAGTTCCTAGTCATCAAAAATGGGGTTACTGTTCTGCAGTATTACAAAAATATCTTAAATAAAAAGCTTCAATATCATAAAACATCTTATAATTGTCGATAGTTCAACTCTTTAAACACCACACCCATGTGAATAGCAGCCAAACCTCTGTAATGAAACATATAAAAATCCAGATTGTAGTCAGCACTCAAAGTCCACTATCATTTAAGAACCATTAAATACAGTACTACATAATTAAACAATCATAATAAAAGGATAATACAATAACAAAATTTGAATTTCAAAAGAGCAGTTTATTTTTGTCTGACAAATTTTAGTTTTCCTGTCTCCTGTATCATGTGACAGCTTTCAGCCAATCATAGGCTAACTGTTGCTTCAAGTGTGTTCAATCTGAAACACTGGATTCAGGAATTTGTAAGTATATTGCCTCAATAGTTTCAACTGACCAGTGTCACATACAAGTTGGAGTATGTGACGGTGGAGAAGTAATGTAAATAACCGCAGTCACCGTGGTAACGCAAGAGCCACAAGCGGATCACATGGTATGCCAGGTCACACTGATGTGAACAGCCAGTTCAAGCAACTCCTTAGTGGGAAGAGCCTCTCCAGCTTTTTTGGATTCAATCGACGAAGGAGGCATAGAGGGGACCACAAGCATAGGAACCGCCCCAGAGAAGAACCAAACATGGAATTCCAACAGGAAGGGCAAGGTAAAACAACCCAGCAAACAGTTTTGAATATTTCAAAAGAGACTCTTACAGATAGTGAGTATAAACTCTGTAATAAGGGACTCGGTTATTGCCCTTCTATAAAATTGGGGAAAGTATTTGCAAAGATTCTATAGAACTTTGTGTTTACAGGTTGTGTTTAATAATTCAGAAAACATTGATATGGTAAAAGAGATAGCAAAGCATATGTCTAATAATAAAGCATTTGCAGCAAAACAATTTGTCTCAAGAAAAAGTCTAATTATAACCCAATCTTTCAGCAACAATAGTGTGAAAACTTTTCTTAAAATGGTAAATAAAGATTTATTAAATTTAAAGAATAAGATAAGATGGCCATACAAGGGGTATTAAATACAATAACCTCACTATAGAGGAAAGGCAAGCTATTAAGTCTCTCAAAAGGGACACTCAAGTCAAAATGAAGTTTTATGATTCAGAAAGAATATGCAATTTAATTCCATTATCACGTTTTTTTATATTCACACTTTCTGGGGAACAAGCTTCTACCGACTCACTGGGTATACGTATACTAGTCTGTGATTGGCTGATGTCTGTTACATGAAACAGGGGGCGGAAAATGAGAGAAAAAATAAATTTGCCAGAAAAAAAATCTGCTTATTTTAAATATCATAATAGGTGGTGAATTATTGTCTTTTTATTATGCAGTTGTTAATTATGCAACGCTGCTGTATTGAGTAGTCCTTTTAAACTGAGAAAGAGGTTATAGTAAAATCATCTGACAAGGGCGGAGCCACTATTGTGTTAGACAAAAAAATTATTATATGGATGAAATTAAAGAACCATTAAAGGGATATTAAACCCATTTTTTTCTTTCATAATTCAGATAGAGAATGCAATTTTAAACAAATTTATAATTTACTCCTATCATAATTTGTTCTGCGTTCTCTTGGTATCTTTAGTTGAAAAAGCAGGAATGCAAGCTTAGGAGATGGCCCATTTTTGATTCAGGACCCTGGGTAGCGCTTGCCGATTGGTGGCTTTCCAAAAAAAAACAATGATGGCATTTGGAAGGGTGAAAAAGTTTAAATATTTTCTAGTAAGGACTGATGTAGGCCCAGAGAAAATATTAAAAGCCAGAGCTTTATAACACAAAGGTCCTTAGGTTCATCTTCCTGTTTAGGATGTTCTAATTGTCATTCAATGATTAAAAGGGAAAGAATTTCTACACCCTAGAACAAGACATAGATTTAAAATGAAGGGGTATTATACCTGTGAAACCTCCTAATCATAAACAGCTAGATTACGAGTTTGGCGTTATGAGTGAAAAAGTAGCCTTATGCTTCATAACGCTGCTTTTTCCCTAACGCTGCTATTATGAGTTTTGTAGGTATAGGTGTACCGCACACCTTTTTGGCCGTCACGCAACGTCAGTACCGCAGTTTTTAAAAAGTCCTTTTTCAATTGGACTCCCATAGCCCCGGTATTACAAGTTTGCCTGGGAGGCCAAAAAGTGAGCGGTACACCCTATACTCACAATACTGCCATCTAAAGTCAGTAGTTATGAGATTTACGTTACAAAGCTGTAGCATAAAACTCATAACTAAAGTGTTAAAAAGTACACTAACACCCATAAACTACCTTTTAACCCCTAAACCAAGGCCCTCCCACATCGCAAGCACTATAATACATTTATTAACCCCTAATCTGCTGCTCCGGACATCGCCGCCACTATAATAAACCTATTAACCCATAAACCACCGCCCTCCCGCATCTCAAATACTATTTTATTATTATTAACCCCTAATCTGCCGTCCGCCCAAACCGCCGCTTTAATAAACTTATTGACCACTAAACCGTAAGCCCCCACAATGAAATATACTAAAATAAATTATTAACCCCTAAACCTCTGACCTCCCACATCACTAACTCTACATAAATATATTAACCCCTAATCCTAACCCTAACATAACGCTAAGCCTAACACCCCCTAACAAATATAATTAAAATAAATCTAAATAAACCTTACAATTATTAACTAAATAATTCCTATTTAAAACTAAATACAAACTTACCTGTGAAATAAAAAAAAACCTAAGCTAGCTACAAAATAACTAATAGTTATATTGTAGCTATCTTAGGTTTTATTTTTATTTCACAGGTAAGTTTGTATTTATTTTAACTGGTAGACTAGTTAGTAAATAGTTGTTAACTATTTACTAGTTACCTAGTTAAAATACATACAAAGTTACCTGTAAAATAAAACCTAACCTGCCTTACACTAAAACCTAACATTACAATAAAAATTAAATTAATAAAATACAATTTACTAACTTACAAAAAAAAAACCCCCACTAAATTACAAAAAATAAAAAACTAAATTATCAAAAATAAAAACGAATTACTCCTAATTTAATAGCCCTATCAAAATAAAAAAGCCCCCCAAAATAAAAAAAACCTAGCCTACACTAAACTGCCAATGGCCTGAAAAGGGCCTTTTGCGGGGCATTGCCCCAAAGAAATCAGCTCTTTTACATTGCAATAAAAAATACAAACAACCCCCCCAACAGTAAAACCCACCACCCACCAAACCAAACCCCCCAAATAAAAACCTATCTAAATAAACCTAAGCTAACCATTGCCCTGAAAAGGGCATTTGGATGGGCATTGCCCTTTAAAGAGCATTTAGCTCTTTTACGAATTGCCCAAAACCCTAACCTAAAAATAAACAACCAAAAAAACACTAACCCCCGACAATCCACTTACAGTAATCTAAGTCCGGACATCCATCCTCCTCCAGCCGGCGAAGTCCTCATCCAAGGGGCAACAAGTCTTCATCCATGCGGCCTCTTCGATCTTTATCCAGCCGGCGAAGTCCTCATCCAAGTGAGAAGTCTTCATCCATCCGGCGCGGAGCGGGTCCATCTTTAAGACATCCGGCGCGGAGCAGCCTCTTCTAACGGTCGTTGGCGTAAACTGAAGGTTCCCTTTAAGTGATGTCATCCAAGATGGCGTCCCTTACATTCCTATTGGCTGAAAGATTTCTATCAGCCAATAGGAATTAAAGGGAAAAAATCCTAATGGCTGTTGCAATCAGCCAATAGGATTGAGCTTTCATCCTTTTGGCTGATTTAGTGCAAGGCAGGTTAGGTTTTATTTTACAGGTAACGTTGTATTTATTTTAACTAGGTAGCTAGTAAATAGTTAATAACTATTTAATAACTAGTCTACATAGTTAAAATAAATACAAACTTACCTGTGAAATAAAAATAAAACCTAAGATAGCTACAATATAACTATTAGTTATATTTAGTAGCTAGCTTACGTTTTATTTTACAGGTAAGTATGTATTTATTTTTAAATAGGAATTTAGTTAATAATTGTAAGGTTTATTTAACTTTATTTTAATTATATTTAAGTTAGGAGGTGTTAGGGTTAGACTTAGGCTTATGTTAGGGTTAGGTTATGCTTAGGGTTACGTTAGGGTTAGGTTTAGGGGTTAATATATTTATTTAGTGTTAGTGATGTTGGAGGCCAGAGGTTTAGGGGTTAATAACTTTAGTGTGGCGGCAGCAGATTAGGGGTTAATAACTAATGTAGGTGGCGGCGATGTTAAGGGCAGCAGATTAGGGGTGTTTAGACGTGGTTTTTATGTTAGGGAGTTAGGTTTAAACATAACTTTTTATTTCCCCATAGACATCAATGGGGCTGCGTTACAGAGCTTTTCTTTCCGCAATCGCAGGTGTTAGGCTTTTTTTTTGCCGGCTCTCCCTATTGATGTCTATGGGGAAATTGTGCACGAGCACGTCAAGCAGCGCTTGCATTTGGGTGCGGTATGGAGCTCAACGCCACCATAGCGCCTGCATAAGCCTGCTTTTTGTAAACTTGTAATATATAGGGAGGTGAAATAACGCCGCTTTTGTGGCAGTCGTTAAAATACCTATATCGCTCAAAACTCGTAATCTAGCTGACATTTAATAAAATGTCCATGTTCTTTGATATATACTGTATATAGTAGAATAAATAAGGAAAGCACAGGAATGTATTAATCATCACAAATGAAACATTGGGTGCTTAGATATTCAAGCTCCAGTTTCTAGATGCGCAGATAGAGAAAAAGTTTTAAAACAAAAGAAAACCTACTTGATTTACCACCTAGAAAGCCTGCATCCTAAGGGCTTAAATAAATAGGGAGACTGATTTTTCTGTATTTATATAAACATTACAAATTGATATATTTATTTGCTATTTAAGTAAAGCATTGTGGGATAATCTTTGTGAATGGTGTCAGGTCCTTTTATTGCCTGTGTCCTTTTAATGAAATAAATGTAAATAATGAAAAGTGTTAGGCACTAGGTGGCGATAAAGGACTGTATTCATGAACCTGTATCATCTGTACATCATTTTAAGTGATTACCTAGCCTATATAATGTAGGTGTAGGCGAGTTGGTAATAGAGTTGCCAACCCTCTCCTATTTTCCCAGGTTCTCCCTTAAATCAACAAAAAAATTAGTTGGCTCCCGTATAAAAAAAAAAGCAATCTACCAATTTCTCCCAGTCTGTCATGTTGGAATAAAAATGAATATATAGCATCTACTTTAGCTCACATTATCTTTACGTTTTCAGGCTTCAAATGTAATGATGATTGGCTAGTGTAAAAAAAATGATCCCACCTAACTGCTAGCGTTTCGATATTGTCTACTTTTGATTGGTTTAGGCTCTTTGCTCTGCTGGTTGATTGGTTGAACCATAAGCTATCGTACTGTGGTTGGTTTGCTGTCTATGGTTGGTTTGCTGTCTACAGTATACCTGACAGGAATGTGGCGTGTAAAGTGACCCGGTAACATTAAAGGGACATGAAACCCAAACATTTTCTTTCATGATTCAGATAGAGAATACAATTTTAAACAACTTTACAATTTACTTCTATTATTTAATTTGCTTCCTTCTCTTGTTATCCTTTGCTGAAAGGTTTATCTAGACAAGCTCAGGAGCAGCAGAGAACCTAGGCCCTAGCTGTTGATTGGTGGCTGCATATATATATTGATTGTGAGTGGCTCACCCATGTGTTCAGTTAGAAACCAGTAGTGCATAGCTGCTCCTTCAACAAATGATACCAAGAGAATGAAACAGATTAGATAATAGAAATAAATTAGAAAGTTTTAAATTGTATTCTCTATCTGAATCATGAAATCATTTTTTGGGGTTTCATGTCCCTTTAAGTGGACTTGGCTGCTTCTCTTCCAGGTTTTCAAACAGGAGCCAGGAAAATGTTAAAAGCAGCAAGACCCTGCACGTACAGTTTGTGTCAGATAAAGATGTTCTTGAATATATTACTGACAAACAAGGTTTGGAGAGTCCTTGCATCACTAGTAGTATTTGTTGTAGATAAGAAACGTTTCTATATATTATTTTTATGATAACTTTGGGGTTTTCTTATCAAAATCCGCTTCACATTTAAAGGGACACTAAACCCAAAAAAATTCTTTCATGATTCAGATAGAGAATACAAATGTAAACAACATTCCAATTTACTTCTATTATTTTCCTTAATTTTTTAGATATCCTTTGTTGAAGAAATAGCAATGCACATGGGTGAGCCAATCACACAAGGCTTCTATGTGCAGCAACCAATAAGCAGCTACTGAGCCTATCTAGATATGCTTTCCAGCAAAGAGAATAAAACAAATGAGATAATAGAAGCAAATCAGAAAGTTGTTTAAAAATGCATTCTCTTTCTAAATCATGAAAGAAAAAAATTGGGTTTCATGTCCCTTTAACTCCTGAAATTTGTCCATACTACACCAGGTTAAAGCATAGTTTAATGTTTTATGTTGATATCTGCTGCCCCTTAAAATAATGCATACTAAATTAAAGTGGGATAATGATGATTTAAAAAAATACTAAATATAAGTGGCAAGTTTCTCATATGATGATCGTATGTATTTACTTTGACACTGCATGCTTTTTGTTAAAAATGTCAGTTTAAAGGGACAGTTTAGTCAAAATTAAAAACTTTCAACTTTCCAATTTATTTTTATCATCAAATTTCATTTGTTCTCTTGGTATTCTTAAAAGAAAGCTAAACCTAGGTAGGCTCATATTTCATTTCTAAGCCATTGAAGGCCACCTCTTATCTGAATGCATTTGACAGTTTTTCACAGCTAGAGAACATTTTCACAGCTAGAGAGCATTAGTTTATGTGTACCATATAGATAACTGCAATTTTAGACAATATCTTGTTTATATACTGTATGTTAATTAAAATGTTAGTCTACACAGTATTTTAAGTAATACCTCATCAGTAAATCTATAAAACTGACAAACTAGATTCCTGTATTAATGAGTAATACATTTTTAGACCAAAGTGGAGAAAGTAAAATAGCTCATTACAACCTCTCCTCAAACTTTATTTTTGCTTTTCCACCTCTCAAGTGATGATAGCGGTTTTAGATTAAAAAAGCAATGAAGACTCGAGAGGAGTTATTTTGGACTAGGAAGTAGGCTGCTTTAGTTGTGGTTATATTATTATTCTTTATTTATAAAGCGCCAACAGATTCCGCAGCGCTGCCCATGGGTACAAGGATAACAGTACAATGGAGAAACAATACGATAAAAGACAACATTTTACAGACAAATACAGGGGGAATTGAGGGCCCTATTCCCGTGGGAACTTACAATCTAGATGGATAGGAGGATGGGAAACAGGAGGTGGGGACTGCAAAGGTGAGAATGATATTAGTGAGGAGATAGAGAGCAACTGTTAGTTAAGTGAAGTAAGTTTGTTAATAAGTCAGGGCGATAAGCTTCCCTGAACAGAAAGGTCTTTAGGGAACGTTTAAAGGATGAGAGGTTAGGGGAAAGTCTGACAGCTCGAGGAAGTGCGTTCCAGAGGGTTGGTGCCGCACGAGACAAGTCCTGTAGTCTAGCATGAGAGGAGGTGATGGTAGAGGATGCAAGAAGCAGGTCAGTGTTAGATCTTAGGGGGCTGGCAGGGGTATATTTGTTGATAAGTGAGGACAGGTAGGGTGGGGCAGCATTGGTGAGGACTTTGTAGGTCAGGGTGAGAATTTTGAATTTAACTCTGCTGTGAATGGGGAGCCAGTGAAGGGACTAACAGAGAGGTGCAGCAGAAACAGAGTGTCGAGAGAGGTGGATTAGCCTGGCAGATGCATTTAGTATGGATTGGAGGGGAGAGAGGCGGGAAAGAGGTAGGCCAGTTAGTAAGTTGTTACAGTAGTCAAGTCGGGAAATTACCAGGAAATGGATTAGCTGTTTAGTAGTTTAAGCACTCAGAAACGGACGAATGTTGGAGATATTGCGTAGGTGGTTGCGACAGGATGAAGAGAGCAATTGGATGTGGGGAATGAAGGACAGATTTGAGTCAAGCGTGACTCCGAGGCAGCGGACTTGGGGTGATGGCGAGATAGTGGTGCTGCCAACAGAGATGGAAAAATTAGAAACTGGAGTAGAGTTAGAGGGGGGGGGAATTAGAAGTAATTCGGTCTTGGACATGTTTATTTTTAGGTGTTGAGAGGCCATCCAGGAGGAAATGCCAGATAAGCAGTCGCTGATGTGAGAATTGACAGAAGGAGAGAGTGCAGGGGTGGAAAGATAGATCTGGGTATCATCAGCATATAGAGTAGAGGAACCAGGACAGAGCCTTGAGGTACTCCAACAGACAGAGGCAATAGAGAGGACGAGTCACCAGTAAAAAAAGACGGAGAAGGATCTGTTAGAGAGATAAGAGTGAATCCAGGAGAGGGCAGTGTCACAGAGCCCAAGAGAGCTGAGAAACCGTAGGAGAAGGGGATGGTCAACAGTGTCAAAGGCAGCAGAGAGGTCAAGTAAGATTAGTATAGAGTAGTAGCCTTTTTTTTTTTTAGCAGAAAGGAGATTGTTAGTAACCTTGGTGAGGGCAGTCTTAGTTGAGTGTTGGGGACGGAAGCCAGATTGCAGGGGGTCGAGCAATGAGTTGGAGGACAGGAATTGGGTTAGGCGATTGAAAACTAGTTTTTCAAGGAATTTTGAAGCTAGCGGGAGCAGTGATATGGGGCGGTAGTTTGCAGGGGAGTTAGGGTCAAGGGAGGGGTTTTTTTAAGGATGGGGGTGACCTTTGCATGTTTGAAGGAAGCAGGGAATGAGCTGGTAGAAAGGGATAGGTTGAATATGTGAGTAAGAGCCGGAGTGAGGGTGGGAGACAGAGGAGGAATTAGATGTGAAGGAATAGGGTCAAGTGGGCAGGTAGTAAGGTGTGAGGAAGACAAAAGGGAAGCCACTTCACTCTCAGTGGTTGGGAGGAGGGTGCAGAGAGTGGCAGAAGGGGGTGACTGGGTGCGAAGTTGGGAGATTGCAGGTTTGTGTTGGGATGTTTCTTTGGATGGCAAGTGTTTTATTGAATAAGTAGTCAGCAAGGTCTTGAGCACTGAATGCAGATGAGGGGGGTGGTGCAGGTGGGTAGAGGAGAGAGTTGAAAATGGAGAAGAGTCTTTTAGGGTTTGAAGAGTGAGTAGATATAAGAGAAGAGAAGTAGGTTTACTTAGCTAAGCAAAGGGCAGAAGTGTAAGAGTAAAGAATTAACTTATAGTGCTTGAAATCAGGTTCAGAGCGGGATTTCCTCCAGGCACGTTCAGCAGTGTGGGAGCATTTTTGTAGGTGGCGTGTTTGTTGAGATTGCCAGGGCTGGAGCTTTGCGAAGTTGGTGTGGAGCGAGAGTGTCAAGTGCAGAGGAGAGAGTATTGTTATAGTGGGTTATAGCAAGGTCAGGGCAGGATATCGTGGAAGTGTGGGTAAGGCATATTTGAAAAGGATTGGAGTGTTGGGGAGGGTCCACAGTGAGCAGATTTCTACTGGTGTGGGGTGGAGTGGGTTTAGCATCTATATTAGGATTAAAGGTGAGCAGATGGTGGTCTGAGATGGGAAATGGGCGACAGGCAACATCAGAGAGAGAGAGCAGAGATAGGAGAATACCAGATCAATTGAGTGTCTATCGCGGTGGGTAGGGAATAGGGTGGATTGTTAGAGGCCGAAGGAGTTAGTGAGTGAGAGAAGTTTAGAGGCAGCAGGGGCAGATGGGTTGTCAATAGGGATGTTGAAGTCCCACAGAATTAGGTTAGGTGTATTTGTAGAGAGAAAGTGAGGAAGCCAGGCAGCAAAGTTGTCAAAGAATTGGGAGGTTGATCCAGGGGGGGGGGTGATAGATAACTGCCACTCAGAGAGAGAGGGGGGAGAACAGGTGAATGCAGTGAACTTCAAAGGAAGAAAAGGAGAGAGATGGAAATGGAGATAAGTACTGATAGGAGCAGGAGGGGGAGAGTAAGATGCCAACACCGCCACCATGTCTCTCACCTGGCCTAAGTATATAAAACAAGGATGATGGACATTTTGCTTAGGGTGTTAAAACTACTTTTATTATTTATAATAAATATTAAGCCTTATTTATTAACAGCATTCTCTTTAAAAAAACTACGCATCTGCAAGCATCTGATAATTATTCTACCTCACTTATACCAACCTCAAAACAGGTAAAAAGTCATGGAGTGATAATAAATATTTCTCAAATTAAAGTAACCATAGTTAGCGGTAAGGATAAGGTTCATGATGTACAGCATACTGTAGATAGTCTAGTATAACGCAAGATTTTTGTGACCAAAAATAAGATACAAATTGGAGGGGTTGCGGTATATTCAAGACATTTCCTTTAATCTGATGTGCACTAAACATGTCCCACACCAGTAATGCTCTCTTGCGGAGCAGACTATCTTTATTTATATTTTGTCTCTAAGCAACATGAAATGAGCTGCTGGAGCAGCACTGTGTGTGTCGGACTGACAGTTTTTTTTCTATTAATGACACTTTCAGTTGTATTATGTGGCGTGCTTGTTTACTGTACAGATTGGCAGCTTGAGCAACACTGTTTGGGTTTTTGTATTGTGAAAAGCCCTTTAAATTATTTTATTTGGCAAGCTTTTTCTGTGGGGCGCACTTCTGGTCCGTCAGTACTTTCTGCTGCTTGTCAGCACGCAGTGTGTCAGGCTGGGGGTGCACTCTTGCAGATACAACATGGTGGTGATGCGCTATGAAGAGAGCGGAGGCGTGCTATTCACACCTATGTGCTCCGGAGTTTTGGCAGCTCACCACAAGTGCTTAGAAACTGCTGCAGCTCTTCTGTCTCTCAGTCTTACAGTTGCTGTACGAGCTTCCCATATCGATAAACTGGTGAAAGTGGGTGAGTACCCTAATCTTCAGATGCTGAAGGGGTCCCAAATATTATATTTCATTGTTTTATTCTAACTCAGGCTTAGTTTGACTCGTATAGCTGAGGTGTCCACACACTGCTAAGGGGCATTTATACACTTATATACTGATATGGTGGTGTTTGTTATTACTCAATACTCAATTACTATAGCTTTCTATTACATTGCTCCTCACGTTATATTTGCATCTTGAACTTTTCTCCCATTTCCATAATAAATTTCTATATTTCGCGTTATACTCGGGTGGCGCTATACTCTAGTATCTACGGTATCACACCTACTAGACCCAAAATTGAAAGCTGTTGACATTCTTGCAATTTTTCTGCTTGATTACAACAGTGATCTATATGTAAGAATAACAGTCTAAGTACAAATCACTACAGCTCAAATAATCACAGGAAAGAATCTTGACCACATATCAGAACTGATTACACTGGCTACTCATACAATAGCATGAAATATTCAAGCTGCTCTTGATGATCCACAGAGCCTTCAACAACAGTCATACCAGGTCATCACATATACACACGATTACCCAGCATAAAAAACAGCTCTAGATACATCTTTCTTAATACTTCCCTTTATGAGCTGTTCTGTCTTCTTGTTCCTTCTTTTGTATTTGAACATTGATTTTTGCCTCAGTACACTCTTTTCCTCCAAGCCTATAGAACCATTGCTTTTCCTGTTTAATCCTCTATATAAGCACACACACAGATACTTTAAGTAAAAATAAATATTGATATGAAATGATTGAAGCAAAAGTATGTGGATTCTCTGATTCAGGATTTTATTTCAGATGCCTAAAAGGGTTAACATATGATATTGGCAGCGTGCATTGATATTTATCCCCTATTAAGTTCACTTTCGTTAGTCAAAAGAGTGCAGCAATAAACTTTATTGGTTTACAACATAAATTACTAAATTGTATAGCATTTTATTTAAATTTGTTATTGTCAAGAACAACTGATTGCTTCTAATAGAATTTCTGGTAAACACAATTTAAAGAACCAGTAAAGTAAAAATTAAAGGAACAGTCTAGTCAAAATTAAGCTTTCATGATTCAGATAGGGCATGCAATTTAAACAACTTTTCAAATTACTTTTATCATCAAATTTGCTTTGTTCTCTTGGTATTCTTTGTTGAAAGTGTAACCTAAGTAGGCTCATATGCTAATTTCTAAGCCCTTTAAGGCCGCCTCTTATCTCACTGCATTTTGACAGTTTTCCACAGCTAGAAAGCGCTAGTTCATGTGTGCCAAAGATAACATTGTGCTCAATCCTGTGGACTTATTTATGAGTTAGCACTGATTGGCTATAATGCAGGTCTGTCAAAAGAACTGAGATAAGGGGGCAGTCTGCAGAGGCTTAGATACAAGGGAATCACAGAGGTAAAAAGTATATTAATATAACTGTGTTGGTTATGCAAAACTGGGGAATGGGTAATAAAGGGATTATCTATCTTTTTTAAACAAACATTTTCAAGTAGAATGTCCTTTTAAACCTTCATGATCGAGGTAGAGTAGGCGAATGTTCCAAGTTATTTCTATTATCAAAATTTGCTTTGTGCTATTGGTAACCTTTTTTGATTTTGTGTCAGCAGTGTTTGGTACAATTTTAAACACTGCTGCCATATAATGATAAACATACGTGCATGTTCCTGAGCTCATATATGCCTACAAAGCTTTTACTCATTGAGAATGATAGCAAGAGAATAAAATGTTTCATAACATTAAAAAAATGTGCCAAGGGCAAGAGTACAAAAAACACATTCTAACTCAGTATTGCTTAGATACCCATTGTTTATTTATTGGCCTAGTACTTACTTCCTGACAGCTCCACTGTACAAACTGGCCTTCTGGGTTAACAAACTCAGGACAAGTTCCCACTCCCTCAGAATACTTGGGGGCAGAAGAACTCGAAATGGAGGAGTCATTAGGTCACCATTACGGAATACACTGAAGCAGAGAGAAATATAAGAGATTGTAACATGTGAAAAAGATGTGGACAGCTGTGAAGAGAAATGAGGAAGAAAAATGTAGATGCCATGTAGAGAGGGTGATGTAGATATGAAAGGAGACAAGAGGAAACAAAAAGAGACAAACATTTCTAAAAAAAATCTTAACTAGTTAGAGCCGTCTTATTTACCATGCAGTGTTACATCAGCAGTACAAACAAATGACTGTCACACTTTAAATCATATAGCACCTTCTAGTCTATCTTCTTTCATTTTATTCTCTTTCTGATCATCAGACTGATCTCCCATTTACACTTTCATTCTTTCTGGTTCCCCTTCCAAAACAAAATGACTGTACTCACTGAATTATACATGGTAGATGGGTGTCAGTCTTCCAGCGATTGGAGAAGCCAGTTTTGCGTAAGGCTGGCTGTTCGGTCTAAGAAAACAAAGATAATATTTCATTGTTCTCAGCATAGGTCACTTGTCTCTTATAATTTCGTCAACAAAATATAACATGAAAGGCTGTGATCAAGATGAAACTGTTAATGACACTGATCTAAATTGAATAAAACTCTCTGGTTGAAGAGAATATAAATAAAACAACAAAACTGTTATAGCAATGTAATTCAATTTATATTCACTGCTAGTTTTGTATACTATTATTTTTCAATAGTTTTGTAAAAATGTGTCTATTTTGAGATCATTTTGCAATCACTGAGACATATCAAGGAGTTCTACAGGGGTAAAGGTTTTTATGAGTATTCAGAGCTGAAAAAACCCCACAAATTTTTCATTTGTATCCCATGCTATAGAAAATATAAAGTGTAAATTGTAGATGTAATCAAATTTACATTCTGAAAAAAATGAACTAGACTGAGCACAATAGGGGGAGAGACGTTTGTCAAATATTTTAATCTTAAATGTTAATAATGTTGTTTAAGATATTGTTTGTTATCTTATTTTCATAATTACATTGAAGGTCATTTTATAGTAATATGAAATTCAGTTGCTACAGGCAAAATAGCAGAACCTCCCAGGAAAACTCTTATTAGGGATATAAAGAGAAGATTATGGACAATGCAACTTTTATTCCAGTGTTAAGTTGTTACGCTATATCTATCACATAGTGCAGAATTATATAACATTATATTAGCCAAACTTTATAAAACCTAATATACCCTTTTCATTTTTTTTTAAAAACGGCTGTTTGAGCGGGTCTGAGCGGGTCTGTTTGTTTCACACAACGCATCGGGCCAGCTGTATAGTCACAGCCCGGCCCGACCGCGCCATAACACTAAGTGCAGCTCGCTCCTGCTCTGTCTGACAGCAGGAGCGAGCTGCACTGTGTATAATGGCGCGGTCGGGCCGGGCTGCGACTATACAGCTGGCCCGATGCGTTGTGTGAAACAAACAGACCCGCTCAGAAGAGCACAGAGAGCGGGTCCGTAAAACAGCCGTTTTTTTTAAAAAAATTAAAAGGGTATATTAGGTTTTATAAAGTTTGGCTAATATAATGTTATATAATTCTGCACTATGTGATAGATATAGCGTAACAACTTAACACTGGAATAAAAGTTGCATTGTCCATAATCTTCTCTTTATATCCCTAATAAGAGTTTTCCTGGGAGGTTCTGCTATTTTGCCTGTAGCAACTGAATTTCATATTACTATAAAATGACCTTCAATGTAATTATCAAAATAAGATAACAAACAATATCTTAAACAACATTATTAACTTAATAATGTGCAGAATTATAACATTATTTTTAAGGTTTACTGACACTTTAAGGTCGGCCTGAAACTTAAGTTAAGAAGCAGCAGTCGTAAGACCGCTCTGCCCCTTAACTTGTCCACCACGAACGGGATGATTGACACCCCCTGCTAGCGGACGATTGGCCGCAAATGTGCATGGGGCAGCATTGAACAAGCATTTCACAAGAAATGCTTGTGCAATGTTAAATGACGACAGCGTATGCCGTCTGCATTTAGCGATGTCGGGCGGTCATGATTCACTGCAGCTAATCATGTCCGCCCGGCATTTGATAAATTGACCCCCAAGTATGAAATGTATACAAGCTGCTGACTACTTGTCATCGAACTGCATTATTCTCTTCATCAATGTGAAATGTAGCAAACATGCCATCAAAAGCTATATAACTTTGAATTACATTATTTTTATAGGGCCATTATTGTACAAACATGACATGCTTTAATCACTAGTGACTCTGCAACTCTAGGATTGCAAGTGCTTACATTACATGCTCTAACGATTTACAGCATTTAATGTTTGCACTATAATGGCCTTTTAATGAAGCTCACAAAGGACCAAACTGACCCATCTGATCTCACAAAAACAACTTGTCTAAAACAATGCAGTAAATCCAGACAAAAGTGAGTGAGTGAACAAGTGTGTCTGTGTATATACACATGCAGAAAGATAAGCTGTCTGCCAGGAACAAACAACAGTTCAGTGGCTTGTTCTATGGCCTGGTTACCACCTAGGGAAGACCAACTTAAAACACAAGCTGTGGACTTCATCAACTAGTAAGTGTGTTGGCAAGGTGTATGAAATCCAAAGGGGCTGTGATAGCAGGAATAGGAGAAGCCTTCAAAGTGGTGCATAATAATCTTTCACCTGTCATGTTCGCTAGCTGACACCCCCGCTAGCTCTCGGTGTTTCTCAACCGAGGTCCTTAAGTACCCCCAACAAGCCAGGTATTCATTATAGCTGAACCAGTGTACACGAGAAGTAATCAGCTGAGCAGTAACACCATGGTTACTAACTTGCTCTCACCCATCAGCTGATTATCTTACCTGCGCACTAGTTCAGCTATAATGAAAACTGGGGGTACTTGAGAAACAATGTTTTAGACTAATTGTGTTTTTCACAGAGGAGAACTTTCCTGTAGTATATCAGTCTAATCCCACCTAACAAGGTCAGTCCAGCACCAGAATACCAGGCAATTCTCCTCTGAACAAGAGAAATGACAACCCCTGACAATCGTTTTTGCCTCCTTTGGGCCTCATCAGTGAGGTGCAGCCATATCCCTCTAAATACATTGGGCAAGAAGTCCATGTCTAATGTTTCTTGTTCAGAGAGGAATTGCCTGGTATTTTGGCTCTGGATTGACCTTAATAGGCAGTATCAGACTGATATACTTCCGGAATGTTCTACTCTGTGAAAAGCATTGCTGATCAAAAAAAAAAAAAAAGCTGCAACCAGGTGGCAAATCGCCATAAGTTAACTAGGGAGAGAGTGAGAGAGAAAATCAGCGTTTCTCAACTTCAGTCCTCAGTACCCTTAACAGGCCAGAATTTCATAATATCTTAACTAGAGCACAGGTGAAATAATCATCTGAAGGGTGAGAGCAGGTTAGTAACCATGGTTACTGATTAGCTGATTATTTCACCTGTGCTCTAGTTAAGCTATAATGAATATCTGGCCTGTTAAGGGTCCTGAGGACTGGAGTTGAGAAACACTGATATAGATAAAATATCACATATGTATTATATATTATGTACAGTAAATATTAAACCTTTTTCAGGTGCTTATAACTTTGGATTGTAGGAACATTTTTTTTTTTTTGGCAGTTTTCTAGGTACCCTCAGAGATTATGTATGGTTAAAAAATATAAATTGGTTCATATTTATTAAGTGTTTACAAGAAATAATAGATATTTCCTTTTTCTTAACACTGCACCCAAAATAGGCGTTTGCCTGGGAGCTCCACACCTTGATACTGATTTAGTATGCAGAGGAACAAAATAAGAGTAAGAGGGGGTGGAGGACTCTTTTGTAGCATTATAGGTGGTCATTATAGGGACAGTAAAGTCATAATTAGACATTCATGATTCAGATAGAGCATAACATTTTAAACAACTTTCCAATGTACTTCTATAATTTAATTAGCTTCCTTCTCGTGTTATCCTTTGCTGAAAGGTTTATTCATCTAAACTCAGGAACAGCAAAGAACCTAGGTTCTAGCTGCTGATTGGTGGCTGCATATATATTCCGATTGTCATTGGCTCATCCATGTGTTGAGTTAGAAACCAGTAGTGCATTGCTGCTCCTTCAACAAATGATACCAAGAGAATGAAGCAAATTTGATAATAGAAGTAAACTGGAAAGTTGTTTAAAATATTATGTTCTACCTAAATCATGAAAGAAAAATTTGGGGTTTCATGTCCCTTTAATGGTGATGATAAGGTAAAGAAAACTTAATAATTGACACAATTTACCTTAGAATTTTAGCAATCTTCTGTAGCAAAATGTTTGTAAGAAGTTGTTTTTTTTCCTACCTTTAAATGTATACAAGGCTAGGGGGAGACAAAGTAAATAGTTGCAAATGCCTATGTGTGTGTATGGAAATATACATGCTTCATTTACTCACAGACTGGTTATCCCCAATTTTTGAAGCAGGTTTCATGCCAGTGCGTAGATAGCTGTTAAAATGCAGTGGGGGGAAAAAATGGAAAATATCTTAGTGGTTTATTTGTGAGGTATACGTTTGCAACTGTCCAGATTTACCCCCCCTTGTAACAAATCTGCATATCACACATACATACCCACATTAGTGTCATATTACTTAAATATTTTCTATCATGCATATGAAAACATTAAAAACATTTTTTCTTCAAATAATAAAAGCGGTTTAAATTTACAGTGAAACTACCAGAAAGTGCATGATTGTGTACAACTGCGTCCAGGGACTTTACTGCTCACCGATTGACAGAAACAGCTCCAACAAAAAAAATTGTTTATTCAGCACATGAATGTCCAAAAACAAAGCAGTACACATTTTGAAACAGTCTCTTTTAGAAAGAAGATATATATATATATATTTTTTTGAGTATTATGTCCCTTTAACATGAGGTACAAATATATATATATATATATATAAATAAAATTGAATTTAAAACATACAGTATAACTCTATACTTACTCAAGCTTCCTGAACTTCTCAGACCCTGCTGCAACATATTGTCTCTTATTAAGTAGATCCCCAAGGCTGGTGACTCGGTGACCATTGCATGGAGTATAGATGCTACGCACAGCAACAGGAGCCTGGACGGAGTTGGTGACTTCATTTAGGAAAGCTTCAAATGTCTGAAACTGTTTGTCATTCACCACCATCTTGCGCCCCGAGTGGAATGGGTCCCCATTTCTGAACACAATTACATTTCTTGCTTGGGGAGCCAACTGCACTCCTGGAGGAGAACTCATTGTTGGAAAATTATTGGGTTATTCTCTCAACAACAACAAAAAATGGAGAAAGTAAGTGACAAAACTGCACCTCTATGTAGAAAAGTCCTCTCAAAGGCATAGCACAGCAACTCAGATTACATTTATAGCACCATAGTAAAAATACTCAGCAATGTTTGCTACACAAAACGTTCTACTCCCTCTATCACACACACAAACAGCTATGCTTCCTGTCAGTTGCAAGGACTCTTTCCAGTTGCCTAGTGACAATCAACAGTAGCTACAGTGTGTAAAGGGGCAGTGCTCTATTGCAAAACACATGCTAGCTCACCTTACAGAGATTGACACCAATATACATAAAAGAGTTACACAAAGATTGAGATGTGAATTGAATGTCAAACACACAAACAGCAGCCCCACTGTGGGCTAGATTATGAGTGGAGCGAAATATCGCGCTTACCGAGAGCAATATTTGCACTCCACTCAGTAATTCCAGTGTACGGAAATGTGCGTTGGTATTACAGCTGCGGCGCAATTGCCAGGAAGTTAATCGCTCATGAGAGCACACTTCTATAGGCTTCAAAGGGAGCCTCATTTTCATGCTGGCAGCCACAGCAAACTACCTAGCACAGCAGGCAAATCGTGCAAATATATACAGTATATATATATATATACACACACACACACTTGTATACATATATATGTATGTGTTTATATGTGTATAATATATACACACATTTAAACACATAAGTATAAGCATATTCAAATATAATTTTAGTGAAAACACAATCCCCCATTGACCTCCATGTAAAGGCACCCCACCCCCATCCCCTCACTTTAACCCTTTATAACGGCTTTATGTAGTTTATAAAATAAAAAATGCTCATATTTACTTAAAAGAACTATCCTCTATTTTGGTGGCAACTTTTTATAGTCAACCAAAAGGTCTGATCTCTGGTTAATTGCACTTAGCACAAAGTAAAACCGCAAGCTTGCGGTACCATTAACCAGCCACCTATAATGGCTGGTTATTTAACATGCAACCATAAACGGGCAAATTTCCCCCTTTACAGGCACATGTTAGTCCAAAATAAACTTTCATGATTCAGATAGGGCATGTAACTTTTAAACAACTTCCCAATTTACTTTTATCACCAATTTTGCTTTGTTGCCTTAATACTCCTAGTTGAAAGCTAAACCTAGGAGGTTCATATGCTAATTTCTTAGACCTTGAAGGCCGCCTCTTATTTGAAAGCATTTTGACAGTTTTTTACCACTAGAAGGTGTTAGTTCATGTGTGGCATATAGGTAACACTGTGCTCATGCACGTGAAGTTACCTAGAAGTCAGCACTGATTGGCTAAAATGCAAGTCTGTCAAAAGAACTGAAATAAGGGGGGAGTTTGCAGTGGCTTAGATACAAGGTAATCACTGAGGTAAAAAGTGTATTAATATAACCTTGTTGGGTATGCAAAACTAGGGAGTGGATAATAAAGGGATTCACTTTCTTTTTTTAACAATAAAAATTCTGGTGTAGACTGTCCCTTTAAGAAAGCGCTATTCCCCAACTTTTACATGAGAACTTATAATGATTTTAGGCTTTATTCAACTACAGCCACAGAAAAAATGATAACATCAAAGTAAATTTATAATTTTATTACAAACTATGTTCATTATAAATGCATACTGATGCTCAACATCATAATACAGCATGTATATGTAAAGTATAAATATACAGTTGGAAATATTAATTTATGATCACGTTTAAGTACAGAATTCTGCATTGTCCAGGTAAAAATTAGTCTTCAAGTAATAGTATTCACATGTGTTTGGTTCCTTCACAGACTGCATTGCTTTCTGGTGATCGAAGAACTCAAAACCTTCTTATCTGTCTTGTGTTCCCAGTTTCTGTCTGACCATCAAATACTGTAAACAAAGCATGGAGTTACCACCATATCATTTCTTAAGGAACTTTAATAAAAGATACAAAATATAGGTTGATCAAATTATAGCAGACAAGAAGAAATCCAAAGAGAGTTTTATATACCAAGAAAAATATACAAAGAGTAAAACCCTCTGTTCCTAGTAATCCCCCCCCCCCTCTATCAGAACTGCCTGCCTTTTTAGGGGGGGGCTTAGAATAAATAAAGAATAGGTCAGATGAAATAATGTGCTGATGGGTGACAACATGGTAGTAACCATGATTACTGAGCAGATTATACTGTGCTATTTCAGCTATCATGAACATCAGGACAGTTGGTGTGCCCTAAGGACTCGGAGTTGAAAAACACTGTAGTAGAGACATTTACACCAAAGTAGAATAAAAGATACAGAGATTACTATGAGTAAAGAAAGAGATAGGGGATGAAGCTACCCTGAGATAGTAGATAGAATATAACATAGAAATTGGGAGAGAGAAAATGGCAACCATGGGTAGAAGAAAAGAGAAAAAGTAAATACCCTGGTTATAGGGAAGGAGAAAGATTCTAGTCCAGACAGAGGGAGGGGGTGATGGGGGAAAGACATACAGGGTATCCTGGGTAGATGGAGAGAGGCCAATGTTACCAAAGATGACAGTAATAAGAGAGACAGAACCTATCCTGGGTAACAGGAGGAAGATTACTCTAAATAGTGAAGGTAGCAACAGAGGTTAATTCTACATGTCAGAAAGAACTGACTGAAAAGATGCACGAAATAGCACATCTGTTTCCCACATTAGATAGCACCTATTCCCCTAGAGCGGAGATAGGCCAAAACATTAAAACATAGCGTTTATTAAAACCAAGTAAAATACAGAAAATTACAATAAAAAACACAAGAATGGCTCTGTGAAAATGGTCCAAAAACCTGTATATAGGCACCTTAATACTCAATGCACATATATTGGTGCCTATAGGTATAGGTAGCTGTTCATATTATGTAGAAAAAACCACTGTTAATGTATCAAAGACCTAGTCTGCCTTATATGAATGGATTGATCCAAGTAATGGCATTGTACATTTGGGTAAAATTAATAAACTGAATCACCTTTACACATTGTCTCATGTGTTTCAATAAATACACTTATCATAAAGAGCACCACCAGGTGTAGCATTTTATTTGTGGATTTAATATATTTAGAGAGTAATGCCAAGATCACCTACTTAATAAAACAATATTATATGTTGCAGATCATGATGTCTTGCTCTCATTAAATAGAAAATATGTACAGGTAGCCCTCAGTTTACGCCGGGGTTAGGTTCCAGAAGGAATGGTTGTAAATTGAAACCCAGTTTATAAAGTAAGTCAATGGAAAGTGAGGGAGTTAGGTTCCTGGCCCCTCTCAAAATTGTCATAAGTAACACCTAATACATTATTTTTAAAGCTTTGAAATGAAGACGTTAAATGCTAAACAGCATTATAAACCTAATAAAATAATCACACAACACAGAATATATAATTAAACTAAGTTAAATGAACAAAAACATTTGCTAAGCAGCATTATAAACATAATACAATAATCACACAACACAGACTTCATTTGCATTTTTCTGCAAACAGTTCTTTCTATGCATTCCAATCTGGACTGATTTATAGACAGGAAGATCTTGCTCCTTTGAAATCTGCGCGATAGCTCAGGTCTGGTTAAACTGATTAATATCAGCTTGCTTGGCTTTGCTGCAACACAAGCGGGCAGCTCCACCTACTGGCTATTTTAATAAATGCACTGCTTCTCAATGCTTTTCAATAGCAGTCACATGACTGGAAAAAAAGGTTGTTATTCTGAAACGGTGTAAATTGAACCGTTGTAAACCGGGGGCCATCTGTACCTCATAACAACCTCCCCACACCTATTGAATGAGGATGATCGATAGTAGGGTTTAAGATAGTTTTTAGCATAACACCAAAAACCCTTGTCTGGTATAGCCTCTGATTGCAACAAAAACAATTAAATGCCAGGGTCTGTTACACTTCACTATGTTTTTACACCTTGTAATAACATCAGTGGTCAATATACCTAGTATTAATATTCACTCATTTATTAGCATGTGGATATTAACTAATGAGTTTATTGTAATTGGATATAACATGCGATTGCAAAAAGCTTTAAATCGGATGTACACTCTGACACAATGCTTCAATTAAACGAAGAGGTTAAGTTTATAGTTGTTCAAACTTAGAAATGTTTATATATAGGAACCTTGAATAAAACTGCTTGAAATTATTCCACAATAATTTAAATTTCAATGTACATGGCAGTGAATCAAGTGTAATTATAAACACATATTCCAAATGTTTAGGTAGTAATGGTGAATTAAAGTGAAGGTAAACTTAAATACTATTAAAAACAGGGGCACTTTCATTCATCAAAGTTTACAAAGCAACCGTTTTGTTAAAAAAAAAAATTACCTTTTTTCTTTTCACAGCTAGAGCAGCTTCCCCCACCTAGAGATCCTCTATTCACACGTCAGCAATGACTAATCCTGCTTCCTCCAATCACAGCTTTCCCCCCAGGGTAGTCATTGCCTGAGGCCATGCTGTGATTGGAGGAAGCAGGATTAGTCATTGCCGACGTGTGAATAGAGGATTTCTAGGTGGGGGAAGCTGCTCTAGCTGTGAAAAGAAAAAAAAGGTAATTTTTTTTAACAAAACGTCTGCTTTATAAACTTTGATGAATGAAAGTGCCTCTGTTTTTAATAGTATTTTTTAAAAATGGGCTTTCATTCACCAAAGTTTACCTTCACTTTAAACCAAGGCTGCTAACATCAAGCAGTCTCATTCGATACAACGTATGTTTAATTCAATTAGGTCTAGGCTCCCAGCCAGGAGATCGTATCAAATACTCTCATGCATAGAATCATGTAGCAAGTTGAGGCAGTGATGTGTGTATAACGTTTCAGCTTACATTAACAGACACAGTTTAATTATATTCAAATTAACAAAATGAGAACCCCATAACAACAATTGCAGCCAGATAAAACTGAATCCTTAGCTGCCGGCGTTCTGGGAAAACGGCGAACTTGTGAAATTAGCGAACCACGTCATTTCCTGTGACATGGCATCAGCTATTTCACAAAGTTTGACCATAATGCGCATGCATGCCAGCATCATTACATACCTGGCCGTATACGTCACTGCTACAGTTTTGAGACCCGTGAAATTCCTGGACCCTCTGTACTGCGCATGCGCAGCATTTGAAACTCTCAACACCGCACCCTGCTTTGCTATACATTTACACGCATTCAAATTACAGTTATACAGAGACATTAAAGAAATTATTTGTTAAAAACTGCATGGTCATACAAGATTGTTTTACTCTAACAAGAGGACAGGAGCTCCCTTTTAATTTTTATTCTAAAAAAACATTTTGGGTAATTGGGTATAACGGTCCTGACACCTTTAGAGGCTTCGATCAAACAACAGCTTTATCCATCATTGTTTTGAACAATAACATAAGTTTGTTATATAAAATTTGTTTCTATTTAACTTATTTAATGTCACTGTATAACTGTAATGGGAGGGTCATGGTATTGACAGTTTTAAATGCGCGTTAAAGAGGGTCCAAGAATTTTACGGGTCTCAAAACTAGCAGTGACGTATGCAGCTAGGTATGAAATTATGCTGGCACGCAGGCGCATTCTGGTCAAACTTTGTGAAACAGCTGATGCCACGTCACAGGTAGTGACGTGTTTCGCTAATTTCACAAGTTCACCATTTTGCTAGAACACCGGTCCATTCACATAATATTCATCTAAACAATAGTAACTGTGTTCAAATTAACTGCCTAAAAATCATGTAAAAGTGGTTTGCAGTCAAATAATATTGCCTCCTTAGTTGCCGGTGTTCTGTCGAATTTTGCTACCCTCTCAGTGCACATGAGCACACTTTACCTCACTGCATTCCTGCAAAAATTCAACTGCTAGCTATGAAATCTCGACGCTTTGTGTGCGCACCCTCTATATGTAAATAAAATTAACCAGTTTCTCTAACAGTAGCATGCCACACGCACCCTCAATATATAAATAAAAATAACTAAACAGTTTCTCCAACAGTAATTTGCAGCTCTACAGGGAGTGCAGAATTATTAGGCAAGTTGTATTTTTGAGGATTCATTTTATTATTGAACAACAACCATGTTCTCAATTAACCCAAAAAACTCATTAATATCAAAGCTGAATAGTTTTGGAAGTAGTTTTTAGTTTGTTTTTAGTTATAGCTATTTTAGGGGGATATCTGTGTGTGCAGGTGACTATTACTGTGCATAATTATTAGGCAACTTAACAAAAAACAAATATATACCCATTTCAATTATTTATTTTTACCAGTGAAACCAATATAACATCTCAACATTCACAAATATACATTTCTGACATTCAAAAACAAAACAAAAACAAATCAGTGACCAATATAGCCACCTTTCTTTGCAAGGACACTCAAAAGCCTGCCATCCATGGATTCTGTCAGTGTTTTGATCTGTTCACCATCAACATTGCGTGCAGCAGCAACCACAGCCTCCCAGACACTGTTCAGAGAGGTGTACTGTTTTCCCTCCTTGTAAATCTCACATTTGATGATGGACCACAGGTTCTCAATGGGGTTCAGATCAGGTGAACAAGGAGGCCATGTCATTAGATTTTCTTCTTTTATACCCTTTCTTGCCAGCCACGCTGTGGAGTACTTGGACGCGTGTGATGGAGCATTGTCCTGCATGAAAATCATGTTTTTCTTGAAGGATGCAGACTTCTTCCTGTACCACTGCTTGAAGAAGGTGTCTTCCAGAAACTGGCAGTAGGACTGGGAGTTGAGCTTGACTCCATCCTCAACCCGAAAAGGCCCCACAAGCTCATCTTTGATGATACCAGCCCAAACCAGTACTCCACCTCCACCTTGCTGGCGTCTGAGTCGGACTGGAGCTCTCTGCCCTTTACCAATCCAGCCACGGGCCCATCCATCTGGCCCATCAAGACTCACTCTCATTTCATCAGTCCATAAAACCTTAGAAAAATCAGTCTTGAGATATTTCTTGGCCCAGTCTTGACGTTTCAGCTTGTGTGTCTTGTTCAGTGGTGGTCGTCTTTCAGCCTTTCTTACCTTGGCCATGTCTCTGAGTATTGCACACCTTGTGCTTTTGGGCACTCCAGTGATGTTGCAGCTCTGAAATATGGCCAAACTGGTGGCAAGTGGCATCTTGGCAGCTGCATGCTTGACTTTTCTCAGTTCATGGGCAGTTATTTTGCGCCTTGGTTTTTCTGCACGCTTCTTGCGACCCTGTTGACTATTTTGAATGAAACGCTTGATTGTTCGATGATCACGCTTCAGAAGCTTTGCAATTTTAAGAGTGCTGCATCCCTCTGCAAGATATCTCACTATTTTTGACTTTTCTGAGCCTGTCAAGTCCTTCTTTTGACCCATTTTGCCAAAGGAAAGGAAGTTGCCTAATAATTATGCACACCTGATATAGGGTGTTGATGTCATTAGACCACACCCCTTCTCATTACAGAGATGCACATCACCTAATATGCTTAATTGGTAGCAGGCTTTCGAGCCTATACAGCTTGGAGTAAGACAACATGCATAAAGAGGATGATGTGGTCAAAATACTCATTTGCCTAATAATTCTGCACACAGTGTATATATCATCACATTTAAAGGGACACTCAGGTTAAAAAAAACAAAAACAAAAAAAAAAAAACTTATTATTCAGAAAAATCATGCAGTTTTAAGAGACTTTCAATGTACTTCTATTATCAAATTTTGCAGTCTTTTTATATTCACACTATATGGGGAACAAGATCGTACTGAGCATGTGCAAAGGCTCACAGGGTATACATATACCAGTCTGTGATTGTCAGATGTCTGTCACATGATACAGGGGGCCGGATAATAGGAGAAGAAACTTAATTTATGCTTACCTGATAAATGTATTTCTTTCTTGACACAGTGAGTCCACGGATCATCTAATTACTATTTGGAATATCACTCCTGGCCAGCAGGAGGCGGCAAAGAGCACCACAGCAAAGCTGTTAAATATCACCTCCCTTCCCTCCAACCCCAGTCATTCGACCAAAGTAAAAGGAGAGAAAGGAAGCAACAAGGTGCAGAGGTGCCTGAGGTTTATAAAACAGACCTGTCTAAATAAAACAGGGCGGGCCGTGGACTCACTGTGTCAAGAAAGAAAGAAATTTATCCGGTAAGCATAAATTTTGTTTTCTTTCTAATGACACGGTGAGTCTACGGATCATCTAATTACTAATGGGAATCCATACCCAAGCTAGAGGACACAGATGATACGGGAGGGACAAGACATGGAACCTAAACGGAAGGCACCACTGCTTGAAGAACCTTTCTCCCAAAAGAAGCCTCAGCCAAGGCAAAAGTATAAAATTTATAGAATTTGGAAAAAGTGTGTAGAGAGGACCAAGTTGCAACCTTGCAAATCTGTTCCACAGAAGCTTCATTTTTGAATGTCCAGGAAGAGGAAACAGCCCTAGTAGAATGAGCCGTGACTTTGTCAGGAGGCTGCTGTCCAGCAGTTTCATAGGCCAAGCGAATGATACTCTTCAGCCACAAGGAAAGAGAAGAAGCCGTAGCTTTCTGACACTTAGGTTTCCCAAAGAAAACAACAAAAGAGAGCCGAAGACTGGCGAAAATCCTTAGTCGCCTGTAAATAGTATTTCAACGCATGCACCACATCCAGGTTGTGCAACAGACGCTCCTTATGAGAAGAAGAGTTAGGGCACAAAGAAGGAACCACAATCTCTTGATTAATGTTCCTATCCGAAACCACCTCAGGAAGGAAGCCCCGAATTAAAAATAAAGTAAGGGTATTCACACTGCAACGCCAAGAGTTCTGAGACTTTGCGGTCAGAAAAAATTGCAACAAGAAACAAAACTTTCCAAGATAACTTAATATCTAAGGAATGCATAGGCTCAAACGGAGCCTGCTGAAGAACTCTAAGAACAAGGTTAAGACTCCAGGGAGGAGTAACAGGTTTGAACACAGGCCTGATTCTGACCAAGGCCTGACAGAAAGATTGCATGTCTGGTACATCCGCCAGACGTTTATACAACAAAATAGACAAAGCAGATATTTGACCCTTCAAAGTACTCGCAGATAAACCCTTCTCCAGACCCTCCTGGAGAAAGGACAAAATTCTAGGAATCCGAACTCTACTCCAAGAGTAACTTCTGGATTCACACCAATGTAAATATTTCCGTCATATCTTATGGTAAATCTTTCTAGTCACAAGTTTACAAGCCTGAATCATGGTCTCAATGATCGACTCAGAAAAACAACGCTTAGATAAAATTAAGCGTTCAATCTCCAAGCAGTCAGCTTCAGAGAAACTAGATTTGGGTGAAGGAAGGGCCCTTGAAGTAGAAGGTCCTTCCGCAATGGAAGTCTCCAAGGTGGAAGAGATGACATCTCCACCAGGTCTGCATACCAGATCCTGCGAGGCCACGCCGGTGCAATGAGGATCACCGACACCCTCTCCTGTTTGATTCGAGCAATCACCCGAGGAAGGAGAGCGAACTGAGGAAATAGGTATGTTAGACTGAAATTCCAAGGGACCGCCAGAGCATCTATCAATACCGCCTGAGGGTCCCTCGACCTTGACCCATACCTCGGGAGCTTGGCATTCTGATGAGATACCATGAGATCCAGTTCCGGCTGTCCCCATTTGAGAATCAAGCTGGAAAACACTTCCGGCTGGAGGTGGCACTCCCCTGGGTGAAAGGTCTGTCTGCTCAGAAAATCCGCTTCCCAATTGTCCACTCCTGGAATGTGGCTCTCCGCCCACTGAATAATCTTGGCTACCTCTATCATGGCCAAGGAATTCAGAGTTCCTCCCTGATGATTGATGTAAGCCACTGAAGTTATGTTGTCCGACAGGAACCTGATAAACCGTGCTTAAGCTAACTGAGGCCAGGCCAGAATAGCATTGAAGATTGCCCTCAGTTCTAGAATGTTTACCATGTCCCTGAGCCTTTAGAGAGCCCCAGACTGCTCCCCACCCCAACAGGCTGGCATCCGTTGTCACAATCACCCAGGTGGGTCTGCGGAGAGATGTTCCCGAGACAACCACCAAAGAAGAGAATCTCTAGTCTCCTGATCCAGGTGTAATAGCGGAGACAGATCCACATAATCCCTGTTCCATTGTCTGAGTGCCCGACAAGAATTGAAGAAGATCTTTGATTTTCTGACCTCTGTCAGAAATACTTTCATCGATAGGGACTCTATTATGGTTCCCAAGAACACTACCCTTGTAGGTGGAATCAAGGAACTCTTTCCCAAATTTACCTTCCATCCGTGAGAGCGCAGGAAGGAAAACATCTCTGTGTGGGAGTTCACTTGATCAAAGGATGGCACCTGAACCATAATGTCGTCCAGATAAGGCGGCACTGTAACCAGAGCACCGCCAACAGAGATCCCAGGACTTTTGAAAAAATTCTGGGAGCTGTAGCAAGGTCGAATGGAAGTGCCACAAACTGGAAGTGTTTGTCTAGAAAAGCGTACCTCAGGAACTTGCGATGATCCCTGTGGATGGGAACATGCAGGTATGCATCCTTTAAATCTACTGTTGTCATGAATTGACCCTCTTGAACCAAGGGAAGAATGGAACGAATAGTTTCCATCTTGAAGGACTGTACTCTGAGGAACTTGTTTACACTTTTGAGATCTAGAATTGGTCTGAAAGTTCCCTTTTTGTGGGAACCACAAACAGGTTGGTGTTAAATCCCAGACCCTGATCGTGCATTGGAACAGGAACTATCACTCCCAGATCGGAAAGGTCTCGTACACAGTGTAAGAATGCCTCTCTCTTTATCTGGTCTACAGATAATCTTGAGAGCAGAAACCTGCCCCTGGGAGGAAATGTCTTGAACTCTAGTTTGTATCCCTGGGACACAATGCCCACTGCCCAGGGATCCTGATCATCCCAAACCCAAGCCTGAGCAAAGAAGGAAAGTCTGCCCCCCACAAGATCCAGTCCCGGATCGGGGGCAAACCCTTCATGCTGACTTTGAGTCAGTATCGGGCTTCTTAGATTGCTTTCCCTTGTTCCATGACTGGTTGAACCTCCAAGAAGGCTTGGACTGTTCCTGCTTTGTAGAGGGAGAGGAAGGCTTACCCTTGAAGTTTCGAAAGGAATAAAAATTTCTCTGACATCCCTTCTGTTTATTCCTCTTATCCTGAGAGAGGAAAATTACCCTTTCCCCCCGTAATGTCAGAAATAATCTCAGCCAAGCCCAGTCCAAACAAGGTCTTACCCTTGTAGGGAATCGCCAAAAAGTTTAGATGACACATCCGCAGACCAGGATTTCAACCATAAGGCTCTGCGGGCCAGTACGTTAAACCCAGAAATTTTTGCCCCCAACTTGATAACCTGTAGGGAAGCATCCCTAATAAAAGAATTGGCCAACTTATGGGCCTTGATCCTATCCTGGATTTCTTCAAGGGGGGTGTCTGTCTGAATAGAATCAGACAACGCATCAAACCATTATGCTGCCGCACTAGTGACAGTAGCAATACACACTGCAGGTTGCCATTGTAACCCCTGGTGAACATACATTTTCTTGAGCAATCCCTCCAACCTCTTATCCATAGGATCCTTAAAAGAACAACTATCCTCTATGGGAATAGTGGTTCTCTTAGCCAAAGTGGAAATTGCCCCTTCCACCTTGGGGACCGTCTGCCAAGACTCCTTGATAGAGTCAGCAATAGGAAACATCTTTTAAAAATAGGGGATGGAGAAAAAGGGATACCAGGTCTCTCCCATTCCTTAGCAATAATCTCTGT